>NW_028274813.1:94880833-95032348 GCF_037043125.1 Eumetopias jubatus
TTAAAAAATACAGTATTATATTAGTTTCAGGTGTATAATATAGTGATTCAACAGTTCTGTACATTACCCAGTGGTCATGATAATAAATGTACCTTTACTCCCCTTCACCTATTTCATCCATCCCCCCTACCCACCTCCCCTCTGGTAACCCCCAGTTTGTTTTCTGTATTTAAGAGTCTGTTTTTTTACTTGTCTCTTTTCTTTGTTTGTTTCTTAAATTCCACATATGAGTGAAATCATATGGTATTTGTCTTTCTCTGAACTATTGCACTTATAGCATTATGCCCTCTAGATCCATCCATGTTGATGCAAATGGAAAGATTGCATTTTTTATGGTTCAGTAATATTCCATTATATATATAGATATAGATAAATATATACACATATTCCATTATATTCTTTTTATGGTTCAGTAATATTCCATTACACACACACACACACACACACACCACCTCTTCTTTATCCATTCATCTATCAGTAGACACTTGGGTTGCTTCCATAATTTGGCTATTGTAAATAATGCTGTAATAAACACAGGGGTGCATATATCTTTTTGAAATAGTATTTTCATATTCTTTGGGTAAATACTCAGTAGTGGAATTATCATGCTCAGTATGATAATTATATTCTTAATTTTCTGAGGAACCTCCATCCTGTTTTCCACAGTGGCTGCGTCAGCTTGCATTCCCACCAAAAATTATGAGAGTTCCTTTTTCTCCACATCCTCACCAACACTTGTTGTTTCTTGTGTTTTTGATTTTAGCCATTCTGACAGGTGTGAGGTGTTATCTCATTGTGGTTTTGATTTGCATTTCCTTGATGATTGGTGATATTGAGCATCTTTTCATGAGCCTGTTGACCATCTGTATGTCTTCTTTGGAGAAATGTCTATTCATGACTTCTGTCCATTTTTAATTGGATTATTTGTTTTTGTGTATGTTGAGTTGTATAAATTCTTTATATATTTTGAATGTTAACCCTTATTTTCTCCCGTTTGGTAGGTTGTCCTTTTTGCTGTTTTTTTTTTTTTTTTTTCTGTGCAAAAGCTTTTTATTTTGGCGTAGTCCCAATAGTTTAATTTTGCTTTTGTTTCCCTTGGCAAAGAAGACATATCTAGGAAAATGATTCTATGGCTAATGTCAAAAAGACTACTACCTATGTTTTCTTCCAGGAATTTTATGATTTCAGTCTCACATTTAGATCTTTAATCAATTTTGAGTTTATTTTCTATATGGTGTAAGAAAGTGGTTCTGCTTCATTCTTTTGCATGTAACTGTTCAATTTTCCCAACATCATTTGTTGAAGAGACTGTCTTTTTCCAATTGTGTAAGCAAATTTCCAAGAATTTGCCTCCTTTATCATAGATTAACTGACTATCGAAGTGTGGGTGTATTGCTGGGCTCTCTATTCTATTCTGTTGATCTGTGTGTCTATTTTTGTGCCAGTACCCCACTGTTTTGATTACTACAGATTTGTGGTATATCTTGAAATCTGGGATCGTGATATCTCCAATTCTGTCTTTTTCAAGATAGCTTTGGCTATTCAGGGACTTATGTGGTTCCATACAAATTTTAGGATTATTTGTTTTAGTTCTGTGAAAAATGCTTTTGGTATTTGGATTGAGAGTGCATTAAATCTGTTGGTTGCTTTGGGTAGTATGACATTTTAACAGTATTTTTTCTCCCAACTCATGAGCATGGAATATCTCTCCATTTGTTTATGTTGTCTTTAATTTCTTTTATCAAGACCTTTGTACTCGTTATCCTTCAAAGTCATTTTATCTGAATATCAAATTCATGGCTTTTATTTTCTTTCCTTAAGTATTTTAATTTTGTTAGTCCATTGCTTTCTGACAAATGTATCAAAAATTTTAAAAACAATCTTTTTTTTCTTATAAGTAACTTGGTATTTTTGTCTGGATGTGCAAATTATTTGCTAGAATATCTGCTGGTATTGATTTTTATGGATTAATTTTTCCAGGTATGCAATATGCCCTCTCAAAACAACATATTTCAATTTTTTTGTTGTTTTAAATTTTAAGAAATTTTTCTTCATTTACATTTTTATTTTTTTTCTTCAGGTTCTCCTATTACATGTATATTAGATTTTCTTTGCCTAGCTTCTATAGTTTTAATTTTATCTTACATTATTTTTACTATTTTATATATTTTTTACTTAGAAAAAGTAAAAATTGTATTTCTCTTAAAGTAATATCAATTGTGTTTATGCACTTGTTCTTTAATTTCTGAAATAATTTTGCTTTATTTCTAATTTTTTCTGACTTCTATAACCTTATTTATGGTTTTTCTAATTAGAATATGTTACTCTTTCATATCTTATATCATTATCTTAAGGTTTTTTAGCTCCTTTGATATGTTAGCCTACTGCTTTTTTATTTTTTAATTTTTATTTATTTTTAGGTTACTTTTAAAAATCCGTTTTGTGGGTTTGTTTTTATGTTCTATTTTTACTTTCCGGAGGGATGTTATTCTGCTTCATATACACATTTTTTTATTTTGTTTTGTAACAACTTTGGGAGTTGTATTCCTTTTCTACTCATTTTTTCACAAAATTAGTTTTCAAGAACATAGATTTTTGCAGTCATTGTGAGTTGAAGAATGCAGTTGCTGTTCTCAAATGACCAACTGCTTTCAAGGGAGTGCCTTTGTTCTTTTTTGTTTCTCCTGTTCTCAAGTCTTTTATATTTCTTGTTGCTTCCTTCTCTTTCCTCTCATACAAAAGCTGATACCAGGAGCATCTTATAGCTGTTTATTTTGAGATGAATATATTTTGTCAACTGTTCCGTCTGTTGGTTGTTTGTGGGATTTTGGTCTTGCTATCTAGTTAGTGTTTTCAGTGCTATTCCCTTGAACTAGTCTTGAAGGACAGCTCATCATGAAGATTAAGGTGGAGGTAGGAGGGAAAGAAGAAACAAATTATATTAAATGCTTTTACTTTAATGAAGTATTTGCCTTTCTTGAAGATAAATAACTATTTTTGGCACAAGCCAGTATGTTGAAATTGGTTTTGTGGTTTCATGTATATAGTAATATATGGAAGAGTATTCATTGTGATGAGTTATTTAAAGACAATCTATTAGTAGATTAGTAGATTCTATAAAGTCTTTGTTCTTAAATAGGTAGTTTCATTTTTTTTTCCTGTGACCTCTATATCTCAAAATATTTTGCATATTTAACTTGGAGAAACTTCTGAGAACCAATAAACGTACCTGGATTTTGATTTGTACATGCATTCTGTGCACAATGGGGAATGTCTCTGATGGTAAATGGGATTGTTTTCATGCCTTTGGAAACTTGGCTTTGGATACTAAGAGGAAAAATATCCTTACACTCTGGACCAGAGAGGAATGTGACCAGCTCACTACAAAGCAGAGGGTTATTTAGAGAGGAGTTAAGAGACAGTATTAAACCATATTATAAAAGCTCATTTGTTTTTTTTTAATATTTTATTTATTTGACAGAGAGATAGAGAGAACAAGTAGGCAGAGTGGCAGGGAGAGGGAGAGGGAGAAACAGGCTCCCTGCTGAGCAAGGACCCTATGTGGGACTCGATCCCAGGGCCCTGGATCATGACCTGAGCCGAAGGCAGCAATTTAACCATCTGAGCCACACAGGTGTCCCTAAAAGCTCATTTCTCTAGGCAGCCCCAGTGGGTTCTGATTATTCCTGTATGAACTGGTTCCTCACCTAATTTTAAAATTTAGCTCATAGTTGCCTTTAGTGAATTAGGCAGGGGCCCTTGATACTGGAAGGCTTCTATCAATCCAAGAGTAAGACACTAGTAAGAACAGGAAACTTGGAAGATACCAAGCACTTATCAGGATAAGGAAGAGCCTAAGGAAAACGGTATGAGGAAGCAGAGACATTCAGGACATTGAGTAACAAAGGAAAGAAGGTTTCAGTACAATCACTGAAACTCTGTGGGAGGAGATTTTGGAATCAAAGCCTATCAACCAACAGTAGCTTGTGGAAGCCATTGATAGCAAGAAGAAGCACCAGAAAAAATGCTGGGCTAAGGAAAGATCTTAAGTCCCAAGGTCTCAGAAGATCCCATATTTGAATTTCTCTGTAAGAAAAGAAGTCAGTCTTGTTTTTCTATATAATCTGGAATTGGGAGAAGATCTGAATTTCTTATCTCTTTGAGCTTTCTAGCAAGAGTCAAAAACTGGTGGCCAGTAGGCAAAGAACCCATAGTTTTTTTTGTTTGTTTTGGGTTTTTTTGCACTTTGTTTTTACATGAAGATTATCTTAAAAATCTCAAGAATTTACACAAAGTTCCAGATTTCTGTCCTATTTTGAAAACTAAGCAGATTTCATTGTTTGGTGCTCCTGTCATTAGGCAGCTCTCCCTTTTATATAGGCCTTCTGCTCTGTGGTGTCTTATAGTCCCTATGTCTTTGAATTTTATCAGTCAACTGACTCAAACCATTGACATGACCTTCTTGACTGTTAGAAGTATTTGTGTTTGCAACCTATGTCTTGCAGGAGAAAGAGAATAATTATATTCCTTGGATTGAGTTTGCCATCCAGAAACCCTAGAATTGTAGAGATCTCACTCAGATCCACATATTATTATGGTAGAAGGTAGAGCCAAAGGAAAGTGCCTGCAAGCTGATAAAGAAGAAGTGAAGAGTCAGAGCAGAATAACTGATCATTGGAAACAAGCCTAAAAGAGACGACAGCAGGGAGGGAAACCACCTGAGAAATCTGAGGCACCCCAGTACAGCCCCTGTTCATGCTTATAAGGAGCTTGAGTTGGAGGCAGTTCCAGCATTCTGTTCTTTACTTTGAGCAAGACCTCGATAAACTATTTTCTGAATGTTAATACATAGTTTTACATAATACCCCCTTCACATAGCAGTATTTTTAAAAATTGTAAAAACCCATAACATAAAATTTATTATCTTAATCGTTTTGAATTATATAGTTCAGTAGTGTTAAGTATATTCATAATGTTATACAACAGATATTTAGAACTTTATCTCATAAAACTGAAACTCTATACAACTTCTCAGTTCTCTTCCTCCAGCCCCCAGTAATTACTGTTCTAATATTTTACAATTTTTCAAAGTGATTTGACTACTTTAGGTATCTCATATAAGTGGCATCTTAACAGTATTTGTCTTTTTATGACTGGCTTATTTCACTTAGCATAATGTCCACTAGGTTTATCCATGTTATAGCATGTGTCAGGATTTCCTTACTTTTTAAGGTTGAATAATAGTCTATTGTATGTGTATACTACATTACCTTTATCTGTTTATCCATTGATGAGCTTTTGGGTTGCTTCTACCTCTTGGCTATTACGAATATACTGCAATGAACATGGGTGCACAAGTATATCATTGAGATCTTGTTTTCAATACTTTTGGATTTATATCCAAACATTGGATTGCTGGGTTTTTGGTAATTCTATTTTAAATTTTTTGAGGAAACTCTCTACTGGTTTTGAGGAAACTGCATAGTGGCTGCATCGTTTTACATTCCCGCAGTGCAGAAGAGTTACAAGAGTTACAATTTCTCCATATCCTTGTTAACATTTGTTATTTTATTTTATTTATTTGTTTTTTGGATAGTGGCCATCCTAATAAATGTGAGGTGATGTCTTATTGTGTTTTGCTTTATGTTTCTCTAGTGATTAGTGACATTGAGTATATTTTTATATGTTTGCCATTTGTATGTTTCATATATTTGCCATTTTTATATGTTGGCCATTTGTGTATCTTTTTTTTATTTTATTATGTTATGTTAATCACCATACATTACATCATTAGTTTTTCATGTAGTGTTCCATGATTCATTGTTAGCGTGTAACACCCAGTGCTCCATTCAGTACATGCCCTCTTTAATACCCATCACCAGGCTACCCCATCCCCCCACCTGCCTCCCCTCTAGAACACTCAGTTTGTTTCCTAGAGCCCATAGTCTCTCATGGTTCAGAGAAAGACATGTATCATATGATCTCACTGATATGAGGAATTCTTAATCTCAGGAAACAAACTGAGAGTTGCTGGAGTGGTGGGGGGGTGGGAGGGATGCGGTGGCTGGATGATAGACATTGGGGAGGGTATGTGCTATGGTGAGTTCTGTGAATTGTGTAAGACTGTTGAATCACAGACCTGTACCTCTGAAACAAATAATACATTATATGTTAAAAAAAGATGAAGACATTTGTATATCCTCTTGGAGAAATATCTATTTAAGTCCTTTGCCCATTTTTAAATTGAGTTATTTATTTTTGGTTGCTGAGTTGTAGGAGTTCTTTATATATTCTGAATATTAACCCCTTATCAGATAAACACATATACCAATGGAATAGAATAGAGAGGTTAGAAGTAAACTCACGTATATGGTCAAATGATCTTTGACAACAGTGCCAAGACAACAAGAGAAACAACAGTCTCTTCAACAAATGGTGTTGGGAAAACTAGATATCCACATGTAAAAGAATGAAATTGGACTTTACCTTACACCATATACAAAAATTAATTAAAAGTGGATTAAAGGCCTTAAATATGAAACCTGAAATTATAAAACTCCTAGAAGAAAACATAGGGGAAAAAATTCAGGACATTGGATTTGGCAATGCTTTCTTGGATATGACATCTAAATCATAGGCAACAAAAGCAAAAATAGACCACTGAAACTACATCACACTTACAAATGTCTGCACATCAAAATAAACAAAAGTGAAAATGCAACATACAGAATGGGAGACAATATTTGCAGGTAGCCATATTTTTAATATAGGATGGTCTATTAGTGCAAAAAAGTCTCTACTAGCTGCTGGAATTATAAGGGTTTTTCAGAGGACAATGTTTTTAAGCTGAATACCTTTCTGGAATTCTTGAAAGATGCTTATTTTTCTTTCAAGGTATATATTTGGGAACTGGCAAAAAATTCATTTGCATGAAGAAAACTTTTATTATCTCCCTTTTAATTCTTATATGATGCTATCAGATAATGCTTTCTTCTACCCCTTCCAGAGGTATAGCATTTCCTCCTTCAAGCATCTATAAAAAATGAATAATGATAATGATGATAACTAGTAACAATAAGCTGATACTCTGTCAAGCCCTTTATAGTTTTCATGTGTTTAAAACAAACACATGAATGGGTAGGTGGTCTTTATTTCACCTCATTTTATAGATGCCCCATAAATCAAAATTACCAACTGCACCTAAGTGCTATGATGTCAGAATCATCCTAAAAAAACTATGGGTTCATTGCTTTCACTTTTTCTCCCTCCAAGTGACATAGTTGATTGATTTACAACATAGCCTTGGTTACTTACAGAGTCTTTTCTCAATAGAATAGCCAAAGTAACCAAAGAGTTGCAGAAGAAGAAATTTAAAAAGGGCAAAGACATGGAAAGTGAAGGGCTCTAAAGACAAACTTCGTGTAGTTCATGGTTGACCTAGAGCCAACGCTTCTGATGATAGTTACCAGAGGGTCTTTTTCCCTGGCTACAAACCAGAAAGCAGGGTTTTGTTTTTGCTTTTTCCCTTCCAGGCTCTGCAGAGTGTGTTTTTCTGGAGAAAAACAACTAGGAAAGTAAGCAGAATATGAAATGCCATGAAAAAGAAGGATATGATGTCCAATCATATTAAATAAAATGCTCTAAGTGAATCTATTTTTGATACAAGAATTTTGGACCATTTCAAAGAAATAAGGTGTTGACTTGCTTCATGGTTTGTAAATACCCTAGACAGTTACTAATTTAGGTGGAAAAGATTGTTAGTATGAATCATAAATCATTGCTTATAACCAGAAACTGGGTAATTAAAATTGTTTTAATATCAAATATGGTTTTAAGACTGTTAGACAAAGGGCATATCTTCATGAATTTTGAACTTGTGCAGTTTCTGGTCAATAATGATTCTTACCCAGTCATCATGGAGCTTCAAGTGAGGTCATTTTCATTGCTCTTGGAATCATCAGCACATATTGAATAACTCTTGAAATACTTGCAAGTAATATTGTGATTCATTATTATACTCCTTAATTTTCACAAGAGAGGAAAAGAAATCATTGCTGTTCTTGGAAGGAAGGGGAATCCAAAAATCATTTGTTTATCACTGTGTACATAAATCTTTTATCTGAGACATTTCTTCTAATATTGGGCAAGATAGTTCAATTTATATAAGACTATTGTCAAGCATATAAAATGTCTAGTGGGCATAAAACATTTAGCAAGCAAATATAAACCATTAAAATATTTTTTGCTTTTGTCAAACCAAGTTGAAATATGCATTTCAGAATCCAGAAAGAATAGAAAAGGAAAAATGGAGCATAATGTTTGAACACATAGTACATACAAACACAGGAAACTGAGGCTCAGGGAGTTTACATAACTCATATATGACCATACAGAGAGAAAGCAGCAGAGCTATGAATCAAAGATAGGGTCTTTGGCATTATTTGGTATTGATATATTTTTAAAAAATTCTTATTAAAAATAAGAATTTTCCTGAAAAGTTACCATGATGAATGGGGGTCAGGTTAGAAATAGTAGAAAATAATGACAAGGATATCTGGTAAGAAGTTTGGTAATATATTAATTATTACTAAATAATGATTATTGAATACCTACTACGTGTCAGGTATATACTAAATTGCTTTACGCAGACTTTGTCATTTGATTCACTAGCAAGAAGATAAATAAGAATTATTTTTATACCATTTTACAGATGAAGTAACTAAGGCTTAGAGCATAAAGAAACTTTACCAAAGATAGAAAGATAATTCATGCTAGGACAAAGCTTGGAAACTAGGCACCTGGTTTCCAGAGGATAGGCTTTTCAGTGCTGTGCTTATCATTAAATCATAGTTCCCTGAATGAACAAAAGTTGAAGGAATAAGGGAATGGAAATCATTTTACTTAATATTGTCCAAATGTTGTATCTTTCTAGCAGTTAGAATCCCCTTAAAAAAAAAAAAACCTTTATCTGATGATTTGCTTGAGTACAGTGCTGACATGAATTTTACAGAAGCAAAGAAGAGAATAACAGAATGGGGCTTTATAGATGCTTCACACCAAACAGCATTCAACATTACATGATGGTTACCCAAAGTCTACCCAAGTAGACATATTCTAAAACAGCATCTGCTTAAGTAATTCACTCTTTATTAGAATTTTTAAAAGATTACACATCTGGCCATTGATTATGGTATTTAAATAAATACCTGTCAACTATGTGGTGGAACCAGTTTTGAAGTAGAAGTTGAATGTCTGATTTCTTGTCTAGTCTCCACCCCTTACCAGTTCTGTAGTCAGGTAAGTCATGCAGCCTTTTGGAGTGTCTGTTTCATCGTTTTAGTATGGGGCAATCACAAGATCATTATAGTATCTTGCAGGTTTTTAAAGATAAGTATCAAATGAGAACATGTATATAAAAACACTGTGTAAGAGGGTTAAACTTTAGACATTATTGTGTTACTGGCTTACCACCATTGGAATATGTAGTTAGGTGGATTGTTCTGGCACACATTTGTGAGACAGCTGGTGAGAACCAAGGGTGCCATTTGGACCAGAAAAGGAACAAAGCTAATTGGCTACACAGGGATTCAACCCATGTCCTTAGCCTCATTAGCTGTGTGCTCTACTAACTAAACACACTGTTACTCACTCAACCTACCTTTCATGAGTCTGGCTTTCGACTGGGCATTGGTGATATAAAGACGAATGAACCATGGGCTCTGTCCTCAAGGACACCACAGTCTAGCACAGAAAGGCTTAGGTAAACGAGTAAATTAATAGTTAACGTACCTTATACTAAACTAACACTACCATAGAGATTTATAAAAGTGCTAAGATCACACAAAGAGAACTACCAGTACTGACTAGGGAAGTGTGACATTATCCTCTTGTTCCTGAATTTGTTGAACCTAAAACTTTTACATCTTTTTTTTTCTAAGTTTTATTTTAGTTCTGGTTAGTTAACGTACAGTGTTATATTAGTTTCAGTATACAATATACTGATTCAACAATTCCATACATCACCTAGTGCTCATCATGACAAGTGTGCTCCTTAATCCCCATCACCTATTTCACCCCTTCCCCCACCCACCTGCCCTCTGGTAACCATTATTTTCTCTGTAGTTAAGAGTCTGTTTCTTGGTTTGTCTTTCTCTTTTTTCTCCCTTTGCTAGTTTATTTGTTTCTTAAATTCCACAAGTGAAATCAAATGGTATTTGTCTTTCTCTGACTTTTCTCCCTTAGCATTATACTCTAGCTCCATCCATATCATTGCAAATGGCAAGATTTCATTCTTTTATTATGACTGAATAATATCCCAGTGTGTGTGTGTGTGTGTGTGTGTGTGTGTGTGTGTGTGTATGTGTATCTCACATCTTCTTTATCTGTTCATCAATCACCAGATACTTGGGCTGCTTCCATAGCCTGGCTATTGTAAATAATGCTGCTATAAACATAGGAGTGCATGTATCCCTTTGAATTAGTAAAACTTTACATCATAAGACACTTAAGTACCCTTTAATCCACAAGTTGAAGATTATTTCTCATTTGGAAATTCTAATGGTATATATATGTATTTTTTAACAACGAATATTTATTATTAGCTGGGTGTTGGTGCTCCAGGGTTTCTCAGGTGGTTTCATTCAGCAGGGGCTGTCGTCCTTTCAAACCTTGAATGTGGGTAGAAGGTCAGCTTCTAAAATGGCTTTTTCACATGACTGTTGGTAGGAAGTCTCAGTTCCTATCTGGCTATGGGGAGGGGAACTTAGTTACTTGCTCTGGGGGTTCCTTCTAGACTGCTTGAGTGTCCTCGTGACATGACAGCTAACTTTCCTCAGAGTGAGCAAACCAAAAGAGAGTGGGCAAAGAGGAAGCTGCAGTACTTTGCATGACGTAGTCTCCAGAGTTACATACTGTTACTTCCTTTCAAAGGTACACTTTTTACATGACTCATAATTTAATGGAAAACTTCAAGAACAGAGCTTAGTGTATGCTTTACTACCATGAAATCAACACTTTGCCAATCTTTTCAAATTCCATATGATAGTTTATTCCCAAATACTTGTTCCCCTATACCTTATTCAGTTATACAAAACTAGAAACAACAACTTGCTATTTTTGATGTAATCATGTTTTTGTCTTTGATTATCTTGACAATCATCCATTTCACCAATACATATAAACGGATACAGGGAGCCAATGACTCTTCAGTTTTTTGTTTTTTGTTTTTTTTAAATAGTGAGGTCCAGTGATTGGTTACCAGTTGCCTAAAATAAGGAGCAAAGTTTTCTAGAAAGCTGAAAATACAATTCAATACATATAAGGTTAATTTCTGCTTTTTCAAGAATTCTATTGCTAAAAGCCAAATGCACAAGCAGTAACAGTATTATACAAAAACAGTCCTTTTACTTGATCATTTTGGTTTAGTTAGGCTTTACTACCAATAAAAAATGGCCAGTGACCCAGACACTTGCTCTTCTCCCCCCTAAACCAATGAGACAAATGATCTGGCCCACCTTATGTCTTGGGATATGGGAGATGAATGGTATCCTAGAGGTTTATTCCTCCTGAAATTACTGCTGAAAGATTTAAAGGAGAAATTATCTTGTCATAATCAATCTGTGAGTAAGGTTTGGGGCATGTACATACCTCTAGAGGTGTAAGTATATAAATGGAAATCACTCATTTCCTATCCTGTTTTGTTTTATGTTGCTAATTCAAGAATTTGAAAAGTTCTTTGCAAAAATGGAATGTGTCTTATTAATAAGAATATGTAGAACTCTAACGTATTGCTGCATTCTTATGATTGTGATTATATATTATTCAAATCAGGAACATAGCAGGTGGAAATTCTGTTAGGGATTTTGGTGTCCTTGCAGGTCAATAAAGTCATAAAGCTCTGTCACTCTCTCCAGTAGTGACATATTTTATTAGCTGCCGGTGTCCCTCAGATCCATGATTCCTGCCACTTTCAGAGATGTAAATAGTTTCTATTTTGAAATATATAACCAGAATCCTGATGATTATAGCTAAGCAGTGCATTTATCAGAACACACACACTGACTTTGGAGCATTCATAAAACATTTGTTCTTAAAAACAGAGACTGATGATCACCACCCTGTTATTTCCTCAGTGAAAGTATTTGAATTAGAGCAATACATACACATCTCTTTTCATCACAGTACAAACACGTTCTGAGAATCACACAGGAATAGGATCGTCTTACCTGTATTTCCTTGTATAGGCTTTCACATTTAAACCACTGATATTATATCCTAATTTACTGAGGACTCACCTCCATTGCACTGTTCTGGGTGCTGGGGACTCTCTGCTGAGCATAGCTCCAGCACTTTGTCCTGTGCATTGCACACTAAAAAAAGAAGAACAAGCCTCTGTAAATAGGTGTTCTTCCCTCTGTGTATTAAAAGGCATTCTTCAAAACTGTGTACGGCCTAGGCTGAATTTTTTTGCATAAAAAATCCAGTTTTACCCTCTCATCTACTTTTAGGTCTGACAGTTTTCTTGTGCTGCTCTTGAGTGCTTACAGCCGGGGGCAGCAGAGCTTTGTCCTGCTTACCACTCGGGTGCTGTTGAAGGCAGGGATCACACTGCCCCAGTGTGAGCCCCTGATGCAGCTCATTAGACCTTGAGCAGCTGCTCAAGTCCATTAACAGTCACTTGAGCAGCAGGTTGAGGAAGTTGTGCTGGCTGTGAGCTAAAGGTGGGGCTGAGAGCTGGGAATGGATGGTGGTGGTGGTGGGGTGCTCAGCTATTGGCACCTGGCCCATGCATTGTGTTAAATTGGGGAGAATTATTTTTAATCATAGAGATAACTATTTATTGGTTGTCACAGATAGTGGGTGGAATGTGCTTTGCCACAAGTTTTTGCCAAAAATGCTCTATCAGGCTTAGCTGTTCATTTTGCTGTCAGCGTATATATTAAATGTTTAGGTAAGGTAGAGTCAATTCCAAAGTTGGTCAAGGCATATTCATCCCTACATGTACTGAAAAATGCCACACAAATCTATGTATGTGTTTCTTCCACTGTTTGATCTCAACTAATAATAGTTGACTCTTCTTCAGTCCTGGAAACATTCATCTATTTTCTAAAAGACGAGGAAAAGTAGATAGAAGAAAGCCAACAGACCAGATGCAGCCTAAAATCTATAAATTATTCCAGGACTTGAGCTTCTTTAAGCTCTATTTTAAGATCCAGTACTTTTTTTGTTTGTTTCAACAGGAGGGTTAGAGGATAGAAAATGCTTTATTGATGGAAAGTGGGAGCTGTTACTCCCTCCACCTCCTCGACTCAGCAAAACTAAAAAAGAAAGCAAGCCCATCCGACTCCTAGCCAGATATTTAGAACGTTAACATCAAATGGAAAGACAGTGATTTCTAAGTGAGAAGCAAAACCTTTGTATCACAATAAGTTTTCCAGCATTTCCCACTTTGATTTGTGTATGTTGTCTTTAATTCAATTTTTTTTTTCAAGAATCACCTTCAAATGGCTTTCCACACATTACAAAGAAGAAAACCATCTGGGATGAGATACCAGCATCTCCTCTCTCCAAATAAAAGGGGTCCTGTTAGCTGCCTCTCAGTGGCTATTTGGGAATTGTACTGTGTGCAGTGTACTTTTCATGATTCCACGCACAGCCAGCTACATTCAAACCAGTAATTATTAAATTATCTATGTTATCAAAGAGGTTGCACACACGGCTAGTGACACTGGCCGTACAATTGTCTCCCTGGTCATTACTCCGAGATAAAGAAAAAAAAATTAGGCTGAGGGGTTCGGGCATCCAGGCGTTTTCCCCAGCGATGAAGCTGCGTCCCACAGTTAGTTGTCAGTGCGGTGGTGACGCCGGCCACACCTGGCAGCCGGTGCATCTCCCGTGAGCAGGGGCTGTGTGGCTCAGCCTGGAAGAGCTGCGCTGTGCAGCAGCCGGGGTAGCAGCAGAGGGAGCCGAGGCGCTCTGGGCAGAGGAGGCTGGGGGATCGCAGTGTCTGTGCTGCATTCCCCAAAGCAGCCGCCGCGGTGGCCCGCGCTGTGTGAAGTTCCCTGCACGCACTCAGCCGCGACGCTCCTCGCCCTCAATTGAGGAACCTTGGCGCTCGTCAACGCACGGGAGACAACCGATTTTGCTTTCTTAGACAGGGATGAGAAATGAGCTGCCGAAGGAATTTGGCAATGAGGAGAGTGAAAGGCAGTCTCACGCCAGCAGCTAAGTTGTAAAATTGCTTTGGAGGCTGCTGCCTGGGGAGCACGATAGAATTGACAAGAACAGACACCGTTGTAGACCAAAGGCATGCCTGATTGCACTTGAGTCGGATCGCTGGGATGCAGCCTCCTCTCCTGCTATAACTATTTGTGGCTGAATAAAGGAAAGGAGACTGGAAACAGGATTCCAAGTGGTATTCCTGAAAGGAAAACACACACAGTCCAAAAGGAGGGGAGAAACAGCCCAGCTGGTGTGTACCTTTTTTTTTTTTTTTAAAGGCGAATCCCTCAGGTATGTTCTCTTTTCCCTGTATGCGCTGCCTCATCTGCATGTGATTTTGTGTCTGCATTTTCTTGTTTCTTTTTGTTTGCACTTTGAATCACAGCCATGGGGGTTCTCCTGGTGTAGTAGATGCCTTTGTAAATGTTCACCTCTTCGGTGTCTCTAACATGGGTGGCTCTATGTAGGATGAGGGACTTCTCAATCACTGCTTTATTTTAGATGCAGAATGATGAATGATTGCTTAGTTTCCACTCAACTTTCAGGGGGATATTGGCTCATGGACAACCAAGGCTGGGGTAAAAGCCTGGGATATTTCCTAATCCCTTGGGCTTTGGGGGCAAAATTAGAGCCAAACAGAAAAGTTGAGGGCTTCTAAGAAGGGGTTAAAAGCCAAAATGCCATAGACTAGCACTGTGTCACTCAAGTGTTTTTCCAGCTCAGCATCAGTCTGGAGCAAATTGAGCTTTACTAGTGGTTCTGCATTTCCAGCTCTTGATCAGTCCTTCAAGATGAAGATCCTGCAGATTCACGTTTAGGAGATGAATTGCTTAAACTGTGTACTTGGTTCTGTGTTACAATTGTTCTGTGGTGCTGAAGGAGGCAGTCTAAAGAAATCCTTTTGCTCCAACAGCTCGAGTAAACCCTAACTTCTGCAATTACATCATCGATATACTTGTATAATAAAGAGAAAGACAGATATGGCAACAATAGTAATGTTGGCTGCCTTTAGTACCTTAGGCTGAAATGACAAAGCTTAAAGTCAATTTTCCTTATTAGGCTTTAAAGAGAAAAAGGAAGGAGGTGGGTGTATAACACACATAAAAATGAGCTTTTGGAAATACTCTGCATTTCTTTAGAAAGCTAAGACTATAAGTTTATCTCATTTTTGAATTAATAGTAAATATGCTTTTAAAAATCTTGCTGTCTTTTACACTTCAATACATTATTTTCATAAAAGTGGGTACAACTGGCAATAAATAAAACATACATGTATTTAAATTCAATGAGCTTTACTGGAGGGGAGAAATAAGAGAACGAGAAAGTTTGCTACATTTCTGTATATATCAAAATATAGATTTTTAAGTGTTAATACAAAGAGTTAATGCTAAAGCTCTAGAACCTGACTTTAAATTATTGTTGGTACTATTTTCTTATGATTTAAAAGTCTAAATGGAGTAGAAGTAAATGAAATTTAAATTGTAACTTATGCATACTGTTAAGTAAATCACTATCCTGCTCTTTTAAAACCAAAACCTCATTTTTGCCAAATGTTAGCAATCCAGAGAACTAAATTGGGCCATACAAAAAAAAAAAAAAAAAGGAAAGTGGGTAAATCAGGTATTTCAAAATTCCACACATTACTATAATAACAACAATATCAAAATATGGTAAGTAGCTATAAGCAATTCCTGGGTAAGAAGTGATTTGGAAGGTGGGCAAAAAGTTGAGTTTACATTCATTAGTAGGGTGTGGAAAAAATTGTGCATTTCTTCTATGTTGACATCTTATATGAAAAGTGTTACAATATCATAGATGAAACACTGTAGCAATGATGCTACAGTTATTTTACTGAATCCATTAAATGGTCACTTTTCAAACTAATGAATAAACTGAGCTGAGATAGTTTAAAAGACCATTTGAAACTCTTATAATCAAAGTTGCCTGTTCAGACCACAATGGAATTCTGTGAAGAGTATAACTTCAGTAGAATTGTGAACTTGGATTTGAAGGTGAATAAGCAGGTATGGGCTTATTTCCTAGCATGATTGTTGTCAGGCTTCCATTATAGAGATCTTTGGAAAGTTCTTCCAGAAATTGTCATCACCACGTGCTACATAAAATGTGAGGTAAACATGTTGGATAAACCTAGAGAATTCACTTACCATGTGCTTATTGTTAACAAGGTAAACCGTTTCCCTTCCTTGGCCATCTAACACCTTTCTGTGGTTGCTAGTCTTTAAATATGAAGCAGTGAAGTATGTGGTACCCAGACCTACTTACTTAAGAGCCCACGGATCATTGTAAACAGATGACAACTGTGGTGATTCCCCTTTCAAAGACAAATTATTCAAAGTGTGTGTGTGTGTGTGTGTGTGTGTGTGTGTGTGTGTGTAAGAGTCACTTTAGAATGGAATGTTATTTGTGTCTTTGCTGATATAGGGCAAATCTATGATTTTGAATATCAGTAAATATGGTATGATAATATCTTTTTCCCAATGCTCCATGCACTTTCAGTTCTATTGACCTATTCAGCTAATGCAATGTGAAGTCCCTACCATAAGTTTTCTGAGCCATTATGCCACCTGTACATTTTCTTCCACTTTTAATACCATCAGCTTCTGTTCTTCATTCTTTCCATCCCACCCATAGTCTTTACTATAGAAGGACTTCCCCCAGATTTTTTGAAACATGGAGATTTTGTTCCCACCTGAGAAAAATATGCCTGCTTTTCACCTGGAAATTTTTGGAATTTTAAATACAAACCACATTTGTTTCTAACACACTCTTACAGATAAAAAGCCACTTTCTAACTGACTTACGGTTTATATGTAATATCAACTTATTTGAAAATACCTTTAAGATAATACCACTCAAGCAATAATTGCCAAGTCAAGAAATTAAATTTGCATCATTTGTTGTAATTTTTATCATTACAAATCCTTTCTGGATCTTAAGTGTTCTGTGCTTATGTGGCTAAGCTTCAGTTTCCTTCCAGCTTAAAAAAGGGGAGTATTTATTAATAGCCCTCTCAGTTTATAGCTTTTGAGCATGCAGAAGATGGAGGACTCAGTTCTATGATATCTGGAGAGATAACAGATGCCTCAGCAGTGTTTGTTCCACTTGTAGTATTTGAAGGCATAGTCAGGACAGATGGTCTTCTAACCTCTAGATTAAAAGTCCTCCAGAAGAGAAGTAGAAATGAAAACTCACTGAATCATTTCTCCTTCTCTTGTGAAAATGGTTGCGATCCAAGAGGCATAAATGTTTCCTATCTCTTGCATATCCTCATTCTATAGTTTAGCCTTAGCGTATAGAAAATATTATAATCTTGATGGGGGAAATATTTTATATTATTTTTCCTCTATACTGAGTTAAAATATTTTTCAGAATAAATACTGGTTATCAAGCTATAAACTCAAAATTATGAGTAATATTCAAGATTTTCAAAGTAGTTTTTTTTTAAAGATTTATTTATTTATTTTGAGAGAGTGAGAATGAGAGAGAGAGTACATGAGGGGGGGAGGGTTAGAGGGAGAAGCAGGCCCCTCGCTGAGCAGGGAGCCCGATGCGGGACTCGATCCCGGGACTCCAGGATCATGACCTGAGCCGAAGGCAGTCGCTTAACCGACTGAGCCACCCAGGTGCCCTCAAAGTAGTTTTAAAAGTGATCAGAGAAGATATGTTTTCCTCTAAAATATTTTCTTGTCTCCCTTAGACTTTTACAACTTCCCCTTCAGCCTGTCTCTATTCTCAACAGCCAGTCTCCCTCGGTCCAAGTCTCATGTTCAAGGTAAAATATACTCTTTTTCTGAGCATTCTGGCTTTTGAGAATCTCAGTGCAATATGTCTTCTTGATAGACAAAAAAAAAGTATTTTGAATGAAAATATGTTGCTTCATGTGTTTCATAAGTTGAAATAAGGTACTCCGGAAGTAGCTTTTCTAGGCACGTTAAAGCTAAGGGAAAAAAAAAGCAAAAGAGTAGCTTTCAGATAGAGATGGAAGAACTGATGACTTGGGCAAAATCACTGAGGTGTGTTTCTGAGCAGGGACGCTGTTGGTCTGATTCTAGAAACACTGGAGAAAGAACGTCCATGTTTTAAATCATGTCTTTGTTAAGTGGCACATAACTGAAACAGATTTAAAAAAAAAAACCTAAACAATTGCTTCATTAGAACCATTTAGTAAAAATTGCCAATCAGATAAAAATAAAGAATTAATGCATGCATTGCAACCAGAATCCCATGCTTTTGGCTTTCTAGTAGAAAATACTATAGTTAGTCGAATCCTGGTTCATTTTCCAACTGACTGGGTAAACTGGGGCTGTCGTTTTCTAAGCATTGGTTTTCTCATCTCTAAAAGACTTTTATGCTCATGAAGACTCAGTTCGCAGACTCAGAAATTCTATAAAATCTGCATAATGCAGACTCCATGGAGTTGCCTCTGTTTGAAAGGTAGCCACCGAATTAGTTGATTCTGGTTTGTTCTTCTGAGGCTAGAGGTTTATAAATCTCAGTTCCTGCCTGAGAAACTGAAGAAGCGGTGTTAATCCTTTTAGGACTCTTACAAAATTTGTCAGCTTGTTTTCCTTCACATAACAGGGCAATGATAAGTATTGGCTTAATCATTTCCATGAAACTGCATATTTTGTATACAGCCCTATAGTTAGTTGTGAGTCATAAAATATTTGCTGCAACTTCTAGTTACTTCTTGGAAAGTGATTGATAAGATTAGAAGATCATGCTAAATTACCGAATAAATCATCACAATGTTACTGGACAGTAGGTGAAGAACATCTTTTTTTTTATAGTAAATAAGACATAAATAAAGCTTGATAAATAAATACCAAAAATTACAATAAATGCATACCTCAGTTGCTGTTTTCCTCTATTTAGCTTTGAGTAGGGGCATTCTTTTAATCCTCTGTCTATTCTTTGTTCTGATGAACTGAATTTCTTTAGTGGCCTATAATACCTCATTAAGGGGATTTGCATTCTGTGTCTCACCAAAGTGAGGAGATTCAAACCTTCTTCTAGTTTCCCCAAAACTGCTTCTTTTCCTGATTTCCTGTCTCCTAGGCTCAAATCTTGTCATTTATTTGTACTGCCTTGTTCTTCCTCATGACCCATATTCAATTACCAAATCTTGTTTTCTCTTTGATACATCATTTCCAGCCATGCCTTCTTTCCTCCTCCTATTGTGTGCCACCTTAGTTCAAGTTCTTATCTCTTTATGAGTAAAATACTGCTTCGATCTTCCAATTGTTCTATCTTTATGAGCCTCTCCTCCAAGCATCTGTTCTGCATACTACTGCCACATTCATCGTCCAAAAAAATGCCTTGATCATGGCACATGTCACTCTGTCTTCAAGAACTTTAAAGGACACCACATTGTATATAAGATCTTAAACTACTTAGGGCGAAAAAGAAAAAAACAACTCTTTTACAACCAGATTCCAGACTGCCTTTCCAGCTTTACTTTCTTTCAGTTCCTTAACCAGTCTCTGACCTGATTAAACAGATTACTCAGTTTCCAAATACTGAAATTTTACACAATTCTATAGTACTGAATTATTTGCAGAATTCATTTGTTAAGGCATCATATACTTTCCTATGAGATTTCTCTTTTGGTCTCGACCTACAGTTTAGACATTTATTATTCCACATAATGTTAAAAAATGTTTTAGCAATACTATAAACCAATTAAGTACATGATCTGAGTAAACTTTGGCAAGTTACTCAAAATTTCTGTGTCTTAACTTCTCAATCAGAAAATAATGGTACCATGAAGAGCATTGCTTCAAAGAGTTTTTGTGAGAATTAAATAAAATAATATAAAGTGCCTAAAGAATACTAGCTATCATTAATTATAGTTATGTTCATATTCATCACTACTTTATGTATAGAAGGCAAGTGCTCAGTAAATCTGTTTATTTTTATATTTAATGTGAACTCTCTAATATTATTAGTTATTAGAGGAGAGACTAGTAAGGGAAGGAGAGAGACTAGTATACAAAGTAAGAAATAACAAAAAAAAAAATGTCAGAAGGAAAAACATAAGCCTCTACTGTGACCTAAGACAGCAATTACCTTAGCGACTACATTTAGAACAAATTGGAATAGCTTTGAACACCCTATTTTTGATGAAATCAAAGGCCCTGAAATTCCAATATTCTTATGTGTGTTTTTCATAGAATTATGAAGCAGCAAATCTTAATGACTTTCAGTATTACAGCTGATAGGGATTTTGTGCAGGGTCTGCCACTGCAGAATGCTTCTGGGAACAAGCAGAGAGATTACAGTATGCCCAGGGACCCCTGATTTATTCTCATTCTTCAGGAGGCCTTCAATAGCACTACAGCAATTGTCAGGATCTAGTGCCCATGTAGCTCATGAACAGAACCACTAAAAGGAAGAAGTGTAGCTTCAAGAGAGGTGAAAGATGAATAGTTAATAACAGGGGAGATGCCTGCCTGACTTTACCTAGGTCAGAACCATGTCACATTATAGATCCATGTCAATTTGGTCTGGTGTATGTCTTCCCGTTCTTTGGTGTTTCTAGTAACAATAGTTCCCTCATGAGCTCTGGGTCCCATATCCTCCCTCCCTTTGATCTAAATCTTCCCTGATAATCTAGAATGTGGTCTGTGACTTCCCTACTTACAACTGCAGCACATCCAACTTGTGTCCACTTTATTGGTTTTATCATCCTGGTTCCTGCTTTGTGGTTCTAGTTTCCAAAGGATTCAGCAATAGCCACGATTATGGAATGAAATCCAGGGAATTTCCAAAGGTGTTTTTTCAGTTTTCAAAAGGAATTCTTAGAGCATCTGTTAATTCTGACATAGGAGGCAATATGGTTAATTATAGACAGGTGCTTTCATTTGCAGTATTTCATTTTGGAGGAAAATTTCCCAGAAAACAGTGAATGAGGAGTCTGAGCAAAAATCTGCCTTCATTCCTTGATTGAACTTGAAATCTTTAAATTTCTCAGTAATGATGGTAAGGAAAGAGGCTGCCTATTAGAGGCAAAGTATGGTGAACTCTAGAACCAACTGAAAGAAAACTTGAGCCTAACTTTGTAAGTGTTCTTTGTGAGTTCCAGTGTTCCTTGTTAATTTTCTCTTAATGTACTTGACACTATAAGCCTTGATGAATTTCTCTTAGTTGATTCCATTTGCCTGCACTTCAGATACTATTTGCTGATTGTTCGAAAGATACTGAAAGATACTATTTGCTGATTGTTATGTTTGGAATATAGAGCTTCCTTCCCCGAGAATGAAGATATTTCTTAGAATGCGGAAAATTTGATAAAGTTCACAAGATGTGAAACAAATTTCAAATGTTAAATTAGAATTATAAAACTCTAGGTAGGGTTTTTTAAAAAAAATTATAGGAGCACCAAGAAGATACATATCATAGTAGTTACAGTTTCTGGATGTCTGTTTTTTCAACTATTTCTCAGTTAATCCACATATTGTCTCCATTTTTATTGTGAACTCAGTCTCTTAGTTTGGTTACCAGAAACTCGTAGAAGACAACTTACTGTACTACTTAATACTAGTTGGAAATGGACCAAAAAGTAAAGCCTGTTCATATTTTTATGCACATAAATTTGTTACTATATGTCTGTAAATATTAATGAATGAAAAAACCAAGCAATTTGAAATCTTATGGAGAGATACTATGAATTCTTATTTATGAAGAATTAAAACATCAGTGAACAATTAACTAATTTGTGACAGTAACTTTGCAACAAGAATAAATGTAATAGATATTTGTAGGTGATGATACTACTTAAAGATTAAGATGTCATCTTATGTCTGCAATACTGTACAATGATATATTTTCATTATGACGGCCTGGAAGATTCCAAGGCTTCCCCTTAGCACTTTTCATGTTATAAAATATTAAGTTATGCTTAGCATAATCGGTCTTTATTTAATATTTTCTAATTATTTGGCAAGTAGATATTTAGGATAAGTAGGCATTTCATATTTAAATAACACAATGTTAATGAGGAGAGGTGGCTGGGTAATTAGAATTCTAATTTGTTTTGAGACATAGTAGAAATAACCTTTGGAAAGTAAGTTAACTCTTATATGGATTGATTATTAGTGATAAGGGAAATATTCTGTACCAAGATCACAGACTGGCTCCTAACATATCATATTGTAAGAGGAAAACACTTGGTCTAAAGAGGAATGAAAAAGGAATTAATGTTATGCAAAATCCATCTCTCTACCCAGAAAAGCAATTCAAAGCCAGAACTCTACTGGAGGGAAACTTGAATATCAGCTCTATGCATGAAAGCAGTACATTTTTAATATTTCTGAATATTAGCAGGTTTATATTAATTATATTTTATTTAGATCACTACTGAAATTCATCTGAAGGTCCTGAGGCCTCAGCAAATGGCTACATAAGGTGGGGCCAAAGTGTCACAAACAATAGGAGAAAATCAATCTTGGATTTGAAACATGTCTGCAAAATTCATGTTTCAGAAATCCCAGCGTGCCAAAATGACTGTGTTTATATTTTCTGTTCTTGCTGTATGCCTTAGGCTGCCTGAGGAACATCTCCTGTACCATTCTGACTGGGAGGTGTATATCCTGCTTCTTGAGCTGCTGCCTTTGTCCTAATTAGACAAGCTATAAAACATTTGGAGTCTAGGGGACTCCTTCTGGGTTAATTACAGAGCTGTAAGCAGCTTTTGCAGGAGAAGTGAAGCAAGTTCAATTTTAGACAAGATGTGTCTGTGTGGCTTTAATGTGTGGTTGCCTGTGCAGAGGCCAAAAGGTTTGGCTTTCCTGATGCCTGTCTCCCTCACCGTCTCGTCTGGTGTTAACTGGTAGCGCCTGCACCCGTCTTCTTTGCTATTCTTCCCTAGATTGTGAGGTCTGTGAGAGCAAGAGATGTGCCATTGTTCTCACTGCCAAACTGGTGGAATGCTTACATATATTAGTTGAAGAGAAAAAAAAAAACCTGGTGAATTAAAATGATTCTGATAGATACAATACAACAAATTCCTATGTTTGGCATTATTAATAAAATATAATGCTTAAAAGAGTTTTTATTGATATTTTAAAGAAGACGGAATGGTAGAGACTATGATTATTGGTCAGAGAGTATTCCAGGCAGAGGGAATCCTTGTGGGGCAAAAGGAAATAAAGTTGTGAGTGGAGAGCAGGAAGCTGTTTTTGTTGACATTTAAGAAGCCTTTGGGGACTTCGCTAGGCTCTATAGGAAGAATGAGGGAAAGAATAAAAAAGGACACCTGCCATCAAAAGCTCTTGTATCTATTGGGAGAAGGAAACATGAACACAAATTATTATATAAGAGGATTAAGGGGGGGGTTGCCAAAGTAGTGAATGTGAATGTGGGCTGAATATGAACTATAAATGGAAGGAATGAATTATAATATTCCACATTGCAACAGTGATGGTCTGGGGAAGAGGAAATGAAAGTACATTCTCTTTAAGCAGCGAGGTAAAGACATGTCTTGGGAGAGCAGAGAATATATAGTGAGGCGGAGGGCTGTTGGTAGGTCTGAATTTTACAGGGTATGCATCAAGGAGTCATTTTTTGATGGAAATAATTGGAAGGAAAATACTATTATTTATTGAAATTGCTTGTTTAAATAACTTTCTCTGTTTCTATTGATCTTACAGAGGGCAGAAACTATTGCTGTTTGCTCACCATTGTATCCCCCAAACCTAGTATATAAGTCACACCTACCTGGTGCTCAATAAATATTGTTCGGCAAATGAATAAAATATTGATACATCCATACTGTCAGTATTTTTTAAAGTTTTTAAATTCAAATTCAAATGTATAGCTAGATAGATTCCTCCTGAATATAACTTTCATTTCATCTTCACTAGTAACCTAGTCTGCGTAGATCACTGTGGAGGAACCAGGGTTACACAGAACTGTCTTTCAAAGGTGGGGCTTAGGATGTGAGGGCAATCTGGCTGCGACATCTGTCACCCCATTGATCGCCAGGGTTGATTCTGCTGATCTGGAGGGCTAGGCGGGTGTCCTCTTCCTCCCTCACCGCTTCACGTGCGTCCCTCCCGAAGCTGCGCGCTCGGTCGAAGAGGACGACCTTCCCCGATAGAGGAGAGGACCGTTCTTCGGTCAAGGGTATACGAGTAGCTGCGCCCCCCTGCTAGAACCTCCAAACAAGCTCTCAAAGGTGGGGCTTACAGCCTTACTGGGGAGAGAAAACATAGAAACATAACAGGCTTGGTGTAAATGAGAACATTACAGAGTAAATTGAGCTGTTTCTCTAATGTCAGCATATGGTTCAATATTCTGGATGTTAAATAAATACATCCCTCCAAATTGTGATCAGATATTTCTCAGCTGAACACTATGGCTCAATTTGCATTTATCCAATAAGGCAAGGTTATATAAACTCAATTACAATCTTGGAAAACTGTCAACAAATTCTGATTAGTAAGTACTGCTTAATTGTTAAAAAAAATATTAAGCCATCTCTCTTGGTTTCTGCCTGAAATAACAGCCTCGTAGAAGATTCAGAGATAAAAATAGAAAAGACAAAGAAATGAAACATTAGTCCAAACAATTCCTAAAGACACCAAGGCAAGACAAAGGCCTTAAATTAAAACCGTAATTCCTTACGCCATTAAATCTATAGGTTTCTTCTTTGGCTAATATAGGATCTTGTGTTTTGCTTACTATGCCATGTAGAACCTGTTTTGTTTTGTTGTTTTTTTTTTCCTTTGCTATTACAAACACAGCCAAATACAAACCAGAGGGAAAATTCCTTCTGATTATGTGTTCAGGTATTTCTTAATTTATACATCATCTGTGTTTCCAAAATATCAGCAAGCTAATATCAATGTTAAATTCCTTAGAGGACTGGCTTTTTATTTTCTGGAAAACTTGCTAAATACTTTTGTAAAGCAAGTATCACTCCATTGAGTTACCTATTTTTTTGAATGTAAACTTGCTTATACTGATTCATAATTGAATTTTTTTTTTAAAAAACAATGGACAACATGATCATTCTGTCTTTCACAGTTAAAAAGCCCTCTCCTAGGTGCTGACATGTAACACTGCAATAGGCCTGCATCTCAGTTGTGGCACTGTCATTATATGGAAATCAGAGGAAGAATTGGGCTGAAAAGTCTGATTATATTCCCATTTCTTTCAGTGATCCTGTCTACTATCCCTAAGCAGGATAATGAGGTAAGGGTTACTTCCATGGGGGAGAGCTTGTAAAGGGAGAATAGGCCAGCTTGCCCAAAAGGTAAATAAACCATGAAAACTATGAGTATCTGTTTCCTCACTTTAACAGAATTTCCCATCCTGGAGTGTGTGTGTGTGTGTGTGTGTGTGTGTGTGTGTGTGTGTGTGTGTAGACTCTTCTCCCTATTAAAACACACGTTTTGTGTCTCATTCCCTACTTATTTGGAACTCTTTAAATTATTTCAAATATGCAGATAATTATCCCACGTAGCCACAAGGTCATCTATGAAAGAGAGACCATAAATAAAGAATAAACGATTACAACACTTTCAAGAGAATGCAGCAAATGATTAGGAAGATTGAATGCAGAACAGGAGTGTAGGGGACTGTCTTGCTCTCTGCTGGCCAAAAAACTGGTGACACAATTCTAGCTTCAATAGGCTTATTCATATCTGTGTATAAAGGACATAGTAGAATCATACCTAAGTGTTATATGATAAATTTTTTAAATCTTTTATTTTTTAAAAAGTTTGAGTAGCAGTAGATGTGAACATTCTTCCTACCTCATACTCCCTTCCAAACATTATACATTTTCTTTGCAGTTTCATTTATTGTGTAAGTGGATTTAATTTTTACTGCTAGTAAAGTTTGAACCTATAGAGAATGAAAAAAAATAGTTTAAAGAAAAATAAGCTAGGTGCGTTAGAAGTAGGAAAGAAGTTTTTGTTTATGTGGTAAGATTTCAGGGCCAAGAAGTTCTCACGTTTGGAAATAGCAAAAATAACTCTATTTTTCTCCCCCTCAGAATACTGATGCTTTAACATTCTTCCAAATATCCCAGAAAAGTAAATAAGTTAGGCTGCACTAGTTATTAACATCTACAGCCATCAGGTTCTTTCCTGAAAGTTGTGGTAGGTAAGGTAAGACCCGAGTAATTGGACACCTGAGGCAGAGAAAGGAATCCTTAGGTGGAACACAAAAGATGAACAGAGAACAGGCCAGGTTGTTGGGAACAAAATTTATTTACTTCACAAACTTTGTTTTATAAGGGTTAAGCGTTTCTGTGCCCCTCAGCTACAAGTCTCAGAGCAACTAGCTGAGAGCGTCATTAGATGCTAGGAAACCTTTGATTTATAACTGCTGTGCTCATCCTCCCAACCCCACTCCCTTCTGGGAACCACCAATTTGTCTTTTTTTGTATCTATGAGTTTGGTTTTGTTCGTTCATTTGTTTTGGTTTTTAGATTCCACATAAAAGTGAAATCATATAGTATTTGTCTTTGTCTGACCTATTTTCACTTAGAATAATCCCCCCAAGGTCCATCTGTGTCATTGCAAATGGCAAGATTTCATTTTTTTCTTATGGTTGAGTCATATTACATTGTGTGCTTACACACATCTTTAGCCACCATTCATCCATTGATGGACACTTAGCTTATTTCCACATCTTGGCTATTATAAATAATGTGATAAAGATAGGGGTACATATTTTTTTAATTAGTGTTTCTTTCTTTTCTTTTTTATTTTTGGATAAGTTCTCAGAAGTGAGTATGTTGGACCATTTGGTAGTTCTACTGTTAATTTTTTGAGTATCCTCCATACTGTTTTCCACAGTGGCTACACCAATTTACATTCCTACCAACAGTGTGCTAGGGTCCTCTTTTTTCCACATCCTCACCAGCATTTGTTTTTTGTTGTCTTTTTGATGATAGCCATTCTAACAAGTGTGAGGTAATTAAATTGGTATTTTTGCTATAGAGTTTTATGAGTTTTTTATATAGTTTGGATATTATTCTTTTATCAGATATGTTTGGCAAATATATTCTCCCATTCAGTAGGTTGTCTTTTCATTTTCTTGATTGTTTCCTTTGCTGTGCAGGAGCATTTTAATTTGATGTATTCGCACTTGTTTACAAGTTTTTGCTTTTGTTGCCTTTACTTTTGTTGTCAAATCCAAATATTCATCACCAAGACCAATGTCAAGTAAGTTACCACCCAGGTTTTCTTCTAGGGTGTTTTATGGCTTCAAGCCTTACATTCAAGTCTTTAATCATTTTGAATTAATTTTTGTGTATGGTATAAAATAGTGGTATAGTTTCAATCTTTTTAAAAAAATATTTTATTTATTTATTTGACAGGGAGAGAGAGACTGAGCAAGTGCACAAGCAGGGGGAGTTGGAGAGGGAGAGGCAGGCTCCCCCTGAGCAGGGAGCCTGATGCAGGACTCCATCCCAGGACGCTGGGATCATGACCTGAGCCAAAGGCAATTGCTTAACCAACTGAGCCACCCAGGTGCCCCTAGTTTCAATCTTTTATATGTGGCTGTCCAGTTTTCCCAGCACCATTTATTGAAGAGACCGTCCTTTTCCCACTGTATATTTTTGCCTTTTTTGTTGTAAACTAGTTGATCATATATGTGTGGGTTTATTTCTGGGCTCTCTGATCTGTTTTATTGATCTATGTGTCTGATTTTATATTGTCTTGATTACTCTTGCTTTGTAATATAGTTTAAATCAGAGATCATGATGCCTGCAGGTCTGTATTTTTGTCAAGATTTCTTTGACTATTTTGGTCTTTTGTGGTTCTATACAAATTTTAGGATAGCTCTATGAAAAATGCCATTGGAATTTTGATAGGGATTGCATTAAATCTGTATATTTCTTTGGATAATATAGGCATTTTAGTTACATTAATTATTCCAAGCCATGAACATGGAGTATCTTTCTATTTATTTGTGTCTTCTTCAATTTCTTCCATCAGTGACTTTCAGTTTTCAGGGTACATGTCTTTCACCTCTTTGGTTGTTTATTCCTAGGTAGTTTATTCTTTTTGATGCAATTATAAATGAGATTGTTTTCTTAATTTCTCTTTCTAATAGTTTGTTGCTAGTGTATAGATACACAAATGATTTCTGTATATTGATTTTTGTACCCTGCCACTTTACTGAATTTACTTATTCTAAGTTTTATGTGTGTGTATGTGTGTGTGTGTGGCATCCTTAGAGTTTTCTTTATGTAAAATAATGTCATTCACAAAGTGACAATTTTATTTCTTTGTTTTCAATTTGGATGCTTTTTTTCCCTTGCCTAATTGCTCTGGCAAGGACTTCCAATTCTATGTTGAATGAAAGTGGGGAAAGTGGGCATCCTTGTCTTGTTCCTGTTAGCATTGTTATTATGTTGAGGTATATTCCATCTACACTTTGTTGAGAATTGTTACCATGAATGGATGTGGAATTTTGTCAAATGCTTTTTATACATCTACTGAGATAATTATATAATTTTTATCCATCATTTTATTAATATGGTATGTCATGTTGATTGATTTGCAGATGTTGAATCATCCTTGCATCCCTAGAATAAATCTCACTTGGTCATAGTATGTGATGCTTTTAATGTATTGTTGAATTCAGTTTGCTAATATTTTGTTGAGATTTTTGCATCTATGTTCATCAGGGATGTTGTCCTGTAATTTTTTGTGAGTGTGTGGTGTCTTTGTCTGCTTTTGATATTAGAGTAATGCTGGCCTTGTAAAATGAGTTTGAACATGTTCCCTCCAATTTTTTGGAATTTTGAGAAGGATAGATATTAAAGTTTTTGGTAGAATTCACCAGTAAAGCCATTCAGTCTCCTTACTAGTATCAGTCTATTCAAACTTTTTATTTCTTCCTGATTGTCTTAGAATATGATTGTAAGAATTTATGTATTTCTTCTAGATTGTCCAATTTTTTGGCATAAAATTGTTGATCGTCTCTTAAATGATCCTTTGCATTTCTGTGGTATCACTTGTAACTTCTCTTTCATTTCTGATTTTATTTTTTTGAGCCCTTTCTTTTTTTTTTCTTGGTGAGACTAGCTAAAGGTTTGTCAATTTTGCTTATCTTTTCAAAGAACCATTTCTTAGTTTTATTGATCTTTTCTATTGTGTTTTATTTTATTTATTTCCACTCTGATCTTCATTATTTCCTTCTACTAACTATGGGCTTTTTTTTGTTCTTATTTTTCTAGTTCCCTTAGGTGTAAAGTTAGATTGTTTATTTGAGATTTTTCTTCTTCTTTTTTTGGGGGGGGGGTAGGCCTGTACTGTTATGACCTTACCTCTTAGACCATTTTTTTTTTGTTGCATTCCATAGATTTTGGTATGTTTTATTTCCATTTTAATTTGTCTCTAGGTATTTTTAAAATTTTTTTCCTTTGATTTCTTTATTGACTCAATGGGTTGTTAAATAGCATGCTGTTTAACATCCACATATTTTTGCTATTTTCAGTTTTCTTCCTGTAACTGATTTCAAACTTTATACCTTTATGGCCAGGAAAGATGCTTGATATGATTTCAGTCTTATTAAATTTATTGAAACTTGTTTTGTTTCTTAATATGTGATCTATCCTAGAGAATATTCCATGGGCACTTGAGAAGAACATGTATGTATTCTGCTGCTTTTGGAGGAAATCTTCTGTACATATCTATTATGTCTATCTCATCTAATGTGTTGTTTAAGGCCGATATTTCTTTATTGCTTTTTGTCTGCATTATCTATCCATTGATGTAAATGTGGTGTTAATGTCCCCTACTGTTACTGTATTGCTATCATTGTCTCTCTTTAGGTCTGTTGATATTTGCTTTATTTATTTAGGTGTTTTTATGTTGGTTTTTTTTTTAAAGATTTTTATTTTTATTTATTTGACAGAGAGAGAAAGAGAGAGCACAAGCAGGGGAAGTGGCAGGCAGAGGGAGTGAGAGAAGCAGGCTTCCTGCTGAGCAGGGAGCCCGATGATCAGGGGACCCTGGGAACATGACCTGAGCTGAAGGCAGGTGCTTAACGACTGAGTCACCCAGGCACCCCTATGTTGGGTGTTTTATGTTAGGTATTTTTATGCTGTATATATTTACAAATGTTGCATCTTCTTGTTGGTTTGACTTTTTTATAATTCTCTAATGCCTAATGCCCATCTGTGTCTCTTACTACAATCTTTGTTTTAAATACTATTTTGTCTAATACAAGTATAGCTACACCAAATTTCTTTTCATTTCTATTAGCATGGAATATCTTTTTCTATCTCTTCACTTTCAGTCTGTGTTTGTCCTTATATCTGAAGTGAGTCTCTGTAGGCAGCATATAAATGAACTTTTTAAAAAAAATCCATTCAGCCATTCTATGTCTTTTGATTGGAGAATTTAGTCCATTTACATTTAAAGTAATAATTGCTAAGTTTGTACTTACTGTCATTGTGTAATTGTTTTCTGGCTGTTTTTGTAGTTTCTCTCTGTTCCTTTCATCTTCTCTTGAAGTTTGATGATTTTCTTTAGTGTTATGTTAGATTCCTTTCTCATTTTCTGTTGTGAATCTACTATAGGTTTTTGCCTTGTGGTTACCTTGAGGCTCAAATATAACATCCTGTATGTATAATAGGTGATTTTAAGTTGACTGCAACTTGAGTTTGAACTCATTCCAAAACTCTTCATTTTTAATCCCCTTCCCATGACTTATGTTGATGTCACATTCAATCTTTTTTTAATGTATCCCCTAACTAATCACTGTAGATTTAGTTAATTTTATTACTTTTATCTTTTAACCTTCATCCTAGCTTTATGAATGATTAATTCACTACCTTTACCATAAATTTATCTTTACCAGTGAGATTTTTACTTTTGTATGTTTTCTTGTCATTTATTAGTGCCATTTCTTTAGCTTAAAGAAGTCCCTTTAACACTTCTATTAAGGCCAGTTTAATGTGATGAATTCCTTTAGCTTTTGTTTGTCTGGAACACTTTATTTCCCTTTTAATTCGGAATGATAATCTTGCTGAATAGAGTATTCATAGTTGTCAGGGCTTTTTTTTTTTTTCCTTCTTTCCCTTTCAGCCCTTCAAATATATTGTGCTTCTCTCTTCTAGCCTGCAAAATTTCTGCTGAAAATTCTGCTGATGGTCTTTTGGGACTTTCTTCATATATAACAAGATTTTTTTTCCCTCTTGCTGCTTTTAATAATCTCTCCCTGTCTTTAACTTTTGACATATTAATTATAATGTGTCATGTTGTGTGCCTCTGTTTTCTTTCATTTGCAACTCTCTGGGCTTTCTGGATCTCGGTGTCTATTTTCTTCCCCAGGTTAGGGAAGTTTTCAACCAATATTTCTTCAAATAAGATTTCTACCCTTTTTGCTCTCTCTTCCTCTGGGAGCCATATAATGAGAATGTTAGTCTATTTGATGTTTTATAAGTTTCTTAAACTATCTTCACTTTTTTTCATTCTTTTTTTTCTTTTTTCTGCTCTGATTATGTGAGTTCCACTGCACCATCTTTAAGCTGACTTATCCTTTCTTCTCTTTCATCTAATCTACTCCAGAACCCTTCTAGTGTGTTTTTAAGTACAGTCATTATTCTTCAGCTCTGTGAATTCTGTTTGGTACTTTCTTGTATTTTGTATGTCTTTGTTGAAGTTTTTACTGTGTTCATCCATTCTGCTCCCCAGTTTGGCAAGCATTTTTTATTACCAGTGCTTTGAATTCTTTATCAGGTAGATTACTTCTCTGTATTTACTTGGTTATTTATTGCTTCTTTCATGGCAGATGCTCTCTGGTGGGCATCAATGTGCAAAACAACAGTTTTCACATTTTGTGTCCTTTTCCTTAAATCTATCTGCATGCTTCTTTCCTGGCTCTTTTTGACTTTAATATTCCAATTTTTCTTTTTGCAGGCTCCTGAGAAATTATCCAAGTGATATTCACCATTGCTCATGAGTCCACATATATTCTTACCATTGGCCACTTCTCTTTCCACACAAAGTGGATGATCAGGTAACCTACCTCAAATTCTGCCCATTGGGAGGATTTTCCTTCACTGCTGTCACTCAGTGCCATATTAAGTGGGACTATGTAGCAGTAGTCCATTTTCATGGACTTCCTACATATTGAGACCCCCACATGCTGAGACAACTCATCCATACACTAAGCTCAGATTGTTTTCTTCTTCCCTTAGTTGTCCTTATGGGATATCTTCCAATAAGGATATGTGTGTATGTGTGCATGTGCATGTACATATGTGCACATGCATACACACACACAGCCCGCCACACACACACGTATTCTGAGGAAGAGGCATTGGTGCAATAGTAGTGGATGACAAAGATCTATACTGCATATTTGTGCAACTTACTTGTGCCCTGTGACACTGTTCATGCCTGATAATGCCAGGTATACCATTTCCATTTTATAGTGAATTGCTATTGGGTCCATCCAATCTTAGGATTTGGTGAGTCAAACAGAACTAAGCTCATGATAAATAGTTCTAGCAGCATGGTCAGTTGATGCCACATATTCAAGTACTCTGCATGTATTTGGGCCCAGTTGCAGATTGGGAAATATTTTTTTGAATAGTGCATAGGTCTCCACTGCAGATGGCATGAACTTTCTCCAGAATCAGGGAGTCAATATTGTGATTCTCCTATTGAGTCTGACTATAATTCCACGAAGTGACTTTTTTTCTTCTTCTTCTTTTTTTTTTTTTTTTTTTACCACAGATGTCTCTGTCCATAGTGTGTGAACCATGTCAACCTTTGATATAACCAGTATATGGGCTATAGGAATATTCCCAAGTATGGTTTATGTTACTTCCAGAACCCGCAGAAGCTACTACATTTTGAGACAATGACTTATTTTTTATTTTGGAGAGGATATCTGGGTATGCTCTAGACCACTTACTCTGAAAAACTACACTGTTGTGGAATTCTGAATCATAATAGGATTAATTTTACTCTAGAGCTCATATGTCTTATTAAGTTCTTCTTGTTCACCTTCTTGCCAACTTTTACTCACTGGATCCAATTAACAGGATATCAATGTAGTGGTCAAATGTTCTTCTGAATACTCAGATGGTCTAGGTCCCAGTGGGAGAATTAACGTAGTTCCTGGGCAAGATTGTATATTCTTGTCTGCCCCACTTGAATGTGATCGGCTTCTGAACTATTTTCCTGATAGTATAGAAAAGTGTAAATTTGCCAGTTCAGTGACCATATACCTTGTATCTGAGGCTATGTTAATCTGCTCTAGCAAAGATATCACATCTGTGAGCCAACTGCAATTGGGGTGACTACTTTGTTGAGTTTATGGTAGTTCACTTTCATCTTCTAGGATCTATGTGGCTTTTGTAGAGGCAAATCTGGTAAACTAAAGGAGATGAATTAATATGAATCTGATGGAGACCATGACCCTGCATCACTTAAATCTTTATGTGTAATACTGATCTCTTCATTCCCTAGAATGTGATAATGTTTTTTATTTACTTTCTTGGCCTTCTCCATTATATCTCTTATCCCACAGGCCAAGGAATCAATGTGGAGGTTCTGCCAACTACCACATATATTCATTCCAATTATACACTTAAAGACTGAAAAAACTATTGGTGGGTGAGTCCACAGACTCAGTGGATCATTGAGAGTCATAGCTGAGCTAAGACTACATTTAATATCTGTTCTTATATGCCCCTACTCTAAAAGAAGGTTATAATGGTGTTCAGGTCACTTAGTATCAGTGTCAACTCAGACTTATGTCTCACAGTTCTCAGAATATTTGGATAATCTCTTCCCTAGAATATGATTATACAAGTAGGTACCTTGGTGAAGGTCTGTGGGAATTATTACCATATTCATTTGTTATGGTGTACTGAGGTCCAAACCTCACTGAGACCTGGCCTCTCCTTCAGTCAATAGGTTCTGGATTTGAGTATTGGCTCAGGTCCAGAAAGTGGGTAGAAGTTTTATCTTTTTATTGGCAAGGCTGTCCTCAATCTGTTGATCATCTAGCCATGGTTTCTTTGGCTTTTCTAAATTAAACATTATCTGTGGAGGAGTGTGCATCTATTTTTACTTCTAGGAACTGCATTCTAACCATTTCTTTAGCTCTGAGTTGCCTCATGACTGCCATTCCAACATTGCAGCTTATTATGATGATTGTACATACTATGTTTTCTGATAGTTAAATGCTACTACCTAACTTCATTTGTTCTGTGAGCCTATCATTGCTATTGTTTTAAAAGCCTAGTTCTGTAACATTCCTAGCCTATAGAGGGTAGCTACCACTGAGATGTTCAGTGATGCCACTGAGAAACTTACTGTTAAATGATGTGTCCTGAGCCATGAGAGACGATGGACTCTGAAAAACAAACTGAGGGTTCTAGAGGGGAGGTAGGTGGGGAGATGAGTTAGCCTGGTGATGGGTATTAAAGAGGGCACGTTCTGCATGGAGCACTGGGTGTTATGCACAAACAATGAATCATGGAAGACTACATCAAAAACTAATGATGTAATGTATGGTGATTAACATATAAAAAAAATGATGTGTCCTCCCATGGAACATTTTTGGCTGATGAGTTTTTTTACTTTATGTAGTATAGCCACTCTAGAACATCCACTTCTCTGAGACTTATGATCCCTCCCTCTACTATTTGCCATATTATTTCTACTTAGTGCAGACTATAATTTTTTCCAAGTTTACAAGAACCACTATAGTTCTGTGTTATACTGTCTTCTGTGGTCCCTGCCAGGTGATAAATTCAGTATCATAGGAGAATGCTTCCATAGAAATACATTATTTCCTATTTAACTTCCTATACCTCTGCATTGATCCAGTACTGACAGATTCCAGTTAATAAGTACTCTCTCAATTCCTCTGAGTACATATAAGTGCATATATGTTGGTGAGGTCCTACAGTTTCTTCAACATGGAGTCTCTTTCCTCTCTTAACAGACCCCACATTTACTCAGCTGGATTATGTCATGACTTTACCCTAATTATTGATCTGAAAGCTCATGAAAGTGTTTGTGGTAGGTCTTTATGAAGAATGCACAGATTTTCCTGCAGGTTAGAGACCTCTGCATTGTCTTCAAACAAGGATAGAACACTAGCTGCTAATAGGGAGTGGGCCACCTTTGCAGTCTCAGAGAGTTCAGGGGAATATGAAGATTCAAGAGTTTAAGTGAATTAATCCAGATGTCCCCATCTCATGACTCACAGTCCCATTTTTTTTTTTCCAATTTAGGCCCTGACCTTGGAATAGCCAACCTGCCTAAGTTGACAATTAAAGCTTCTTTGGAGCTCTGCCACTCTTACGATTTATTCCTGGGCCTGGTGCTCAGCTTTTCCTGCATCTGCTGCAAGAGGTAAGAATTTATTTATCTGGTGACATGAACATCCGTTGTATTTACACTTAGCCTCAAATTGGTGATTAATCACGTTTAGCCTTTGATTATCTTTCTTCACTGCATCCGGAGGCCCCAACATCTGCTATTCTATTCCATAGTGGTAATTGCCTCCTCTTCTCAGCCTTTCAAATACTTTGAGATATTGCACACATGAATTCATTTCCTTCTACTGGTATCACACCTCAGTCTACCACTGGTAAATATTTTAACAATTGCATTGCTTCAGTACACCACAGGCTATCAGTTTTCCATATAGCATTAGAAATTAGTTCTCATTGCCAGTCCACCAAAGAAAAATCCAGATAAAATATGTCAGTTTAGAATCACTTCCTCAGTGCTTCCTTGGTACCAATTTTCATTCCCTGGGAATAACTATGGGAATGACCCTGGGAAATAAACTATGAAAGATACGTGTATATATATATATACATACATATATAATCTTTCAGATTTGGTAGAGGGAGAAGCTGAACTGCAATATCTTTGTGATAGAGGCTTTAGCTAATCTTACAGGAAGCTCTGATACTGGCATGGCCCCTGCAGTACAGCATAGGGACTAGGTATTTGAACACTCACATCAATTAGTCATTGGCTATGGGTTACCCTAGAAGAGAGGCAATAAACCCCTTGGCCATGGGCCATTTTTAGAGAGTGACTTAATCACATGCCTTTGGCAATGAACACAATACTCTTGGCAGTTGAAAGAATGAGTGATTCAGTCCTGAAGGGGGTATCTCTGTGGTACACCACAATTCTGCCACACTTATCTTTTCATTAGTTCTGAAAATAGAGTCAGATGGGAGGCTGGAGTACAAATATTATGATTGAGATTACATTGATTTTAATTTCAAAGGTATACAGAGAGTGTATGTTCTCTGGATACATTTTTTTTTTAAATGTCCTTCTTTTGCTGAAGGCATAGAAGTTTACTTGAAAGGTTTTCTCACTGATTATTTTTTAAGTTATTTTTTTCATTTATATTTCTAAAATGTTTTAAAAAAAATAGCACGTTGTGGTTCCTGGTTATCAAAGAGAGTCTCTCTAATTTAACAGCATTCTTCTAGGTCTTTGCTTTCTAGTTGTCATCAAAGCCTAAATGAAGGATATGGACTGAGTCAGGGGGAACAGACAAGCGCAGGTACAATCAGAGCCTGAATCTTAAGGTGGTTTTCTGGGAGGGTGGAAGGGCTTACCTTCCTTTGTGAGAGGGGTCTTTGGAAAATCTGAATTTGGATAGATAGACATTGTATATTTTAACTCCTGTTGTTATCAGATGTATTTTTGTATTGCCTTTTTAATTTCTTTCTATTTTCTTATTTCAATCTACACCAGCATCTAGACTTGCCAAAGATCAAGTTACCAACTGCTTTCATTGTGATTATTTATTCCCAGATGCTGTTTGAGGTAAGACCTGGCTGATGCTAAGCATGTTTTAGGTTTGACCTGAAGAGACTTTACTTGTATAATTTAGTAATCCATACTAAAAAAGTATAAGACATTTTTAAAGAACTGCCTTGATATTTTGAGTTCTTTATTGGTGGCATGTATTATCTATTATTATATGGGACATGCTCTATCTTTGCTGAAAAAGCTAAAACATGTCTTGCTGTTAGGAATTTTGAAATAATTTCTTTATGGCTTTTCTTAAAAGCACCTTGTGATACAGGAAAAGGAAATTACAGGTCTATTTAGTGAGAAACTAATTTTAATTTTACTTACAAGTGCCACACCCATTTTGCTTGCATGCTTTGAAGCATAAGTAATTGACTTTCACCCAAGAGTTAGAATCAAATGAAGTTCCATTGTGTGAAGAGAATTGCACTGCATCTAATACTCCAAAGGGGAAAGGAACAAGATACTAATTATGAAAGCATCTAAGTTTTGGTCTGTTGCCATGTTGTACAACATTTATTAAAATTTAAAATTCTCACTTTTGCTACAGAACAAGGATGCATCTAGAGTTATGCATAATTGGTGAGGTGAGAACAGCTAGGAAGTCCTATCAATAGCCAAGTGTAAAAGTCTCTGGTGAGGATTAAGTGAATTTGTGTTTTTTAATGTGTATAGTATAATGACTGGAATATATTAGGACCTACAAAAAATGCTTACATTTTTGTGAATTTTTGTTTTGTAAAAGAAGATATTGACCTAAAGTGAACACTGACAAGGGCCTGACCAGGATGCTGGCTCTGGAATGTGGAAAGGAGGTATGGGGAATGACAGAAATTATGAAGTTAAGGACCATAAGATTTAGAACTGGCTAGAAGTTTGGGACAATAAAAGAGAGGAATTAAAGGCCCTGAAGTTCCAGTCTGTATAACTAGGAGAATGTTTATTTTGTTAATTAGTACTGTATGAGAAATATAGATAATATAGTTTATGAATAAAAATGATTTGAAAAATATTGAATTTGAGTTGTTAATGGTCATTCAGACCAACTGACCAACACATAACTCGGAATTAATGCAAAGAGAAGAAGCTAGAAGCAGATATATTAATTTGGTAGTTAGAAGAAAAAGGAATAAAAATCTGAAAAGAGAAAGAAAAGCCAATGAGGGACCTTGTTAAGGTTTCTTTGTAAAGGAGAACACTTATTGAAACTGATATCTCATCATACCTTAGACAAAACTCATAATGGCCCCAGACCTAGGCTGAAGAGAACAGTCAGAAACAAAGACATTTCCTCCTTCTGTGGCCATATGTTCTCTCATTACTGGATTCTTTTGTTTTTCTGAAAACAAGTCTTCACTGCTCATTTTTTACAAAGTCAAAAGTTGACTGCTCAGGTCACAACTTTATGTCACTTCCTTGTTGAAATGACTGAAAAGATCTGACAAACTCCATGTTCAACTCCTGATTCCCAAGAGAGGCCCTGATTGGCCCAGTTTTTATCATGTGATGACTCTGGTCAAGATAACTGTGTCCAGAGAGAGACTCCAGTGGGCCATGGTGTCATGTAGGTATATAGAATGATTTAAAGAAAGGCCAAGTGGTTAATGGCTTCAGATGCAAAAGATAGTTGTAGAAGATTTACATTTTATACAAACATTATTCATGCCCAATAGAAGAGGAATTTTAGTAGAGTTCTGGGGCTGGAATCAGAAAGCAAGAAGTTGAAGATGAATGGACTCATGAGGAAGTAGAGACCACAGGTCTATTCTATGCTTTGGAAGACTTTGGTGGAAGATGCAGTAGTCTGAGGAGGTAAAAGCATTTATTCTGGTCTTTTTAAATTTGAGCCACTTTGTCTCTATAAAATGGCATCTCATTTTGTTTTTTAATTTGCATTTTTCTGATAATTAATGCTGTAGAACAAATTCCATATGCTTATTGGACAGATAGAAATCAGTCTGAAATGGTCACTAATTACTAATCAATTGTATTCCTTTTATTATTTTTTTTACCTATATATATATTTTTTATTATGTTATGTTAATGATCATACATCATTAGTTTTTGATATAGTGTTCCATGATTCATTGTTTGCATATAACACCCAGTGCTCCATTCAGTACGTGCCCACATTAATACCCATCACCAGGCCAATCCATCCACCCCCCTGAACCCTCAGTTTGTTTCTCAGAGTCCATAGTCTCTCATAGTTCATCTCCCCCTCTGATTTCCCCCCTTCATTTTTCCCTTCCTGCTATCTTCTTCTTTTTTTTTTTTTTTTAACATATAATGTATTATTTGTTCAGAGGTACAGGTCTGTAATTCAACAGTCTTACACAATTCACAGTGCTCAACATAGCACATACCCTCCCCAATGTCTATCACCCAGCCACCCCATATCTCCCACCCCTTACCACTCCAGTAACCCTCAGTTTGTTTTCTGAGATTAAGAATTCCTCATATCAGTAAGGTCATATGATACATGTCTTTCTCTGATTGACTTATTTCACTCAGCATAATACCCTCCAGTTCCAACCACGTCATTGCAAATGGGAAGATTTCATTCCTTTTGATGGCTGCATAATATTCCTGTGTGTGTGTGTGTGTGTGTGTGTGTGTGTGTGTGTGTGTGTGTGTGTAGCACATCTTCTTTATCCATTCATCTGTCAGTGGACATCTTGGTTCTTTCCATAGTTTGGCTATTGTGAACATTGCTGCTATAAACATCGGGGTGCATGTACCCCTTCAGATCCCTACATTTGTATCTTTGAGGTAAATACCTGGTAGTGCAATGGCTGGGTCATATGGTAGCTCTATTTTCAACTTTTTGAGGAACCTCCATACTGTTTTCCAGAGTGGCTGCACCAGCTTGCATTCACACCAACAGTGTAGAAGGGTTCCCCTTTCTCCACATCCTCACCAACATCTGTCATTTCTTGACTTCTTAGTTTTAGCCATTATGACTAGTGTGACGTGGTATCTCATTAAGGTTTTGATTTGGATTTCCCTGATGCCGAGCGATGTTGAGCACTTTTTCATGTGTCTGTTGGCCATTTGGTTATCTTCTTTGGAAAAATGTCTGTTCATGTCTTCTGCCCATTTCTTGATAGGATCATTTGTTCTTTGGGTGTTGAGTTTAAGGAATTCTTTATAGATTTTGGATACTAGCCCTTTATTTGATATGTCATTTGCAAATATCTTCTCCCATTCTGTTGGTTGTCTTTTGGTTTTGTTGACTGTTTCTTTTGCTGTGCAAAAGCTTCTTACCTTGATGAAGTCCCAATAGTTCATTTTTGCCCTTGCTTCCCTTGCCTTTGGTGATCTTTCTAGGAAGAAGTTGCTGCGGCTGAGGTCAAAGAGGTTGCTGCCTGTGTTCTCCTTTAGGATTTTGATGGACTCCTGTCTCACATTTAGGTCTTTCAACCATTTGGAGTCTCTTTTTGTGTGTGGTGTAAGGAAATGGTCCAGTTTCATTCTTCTGCATGTGGCTGTCCCATTTTCCCAACACCATTTGTTGAAGAGACTCTCTTTTTTCCACTGGACATTCTTTCCTGCTTTGTTGAAGATTATTTGACCATAGAGTTGAGGGTCAATTTCTGGGCTCTCTATTCTCTTCATTGATCTATATGTCTGTTTTTGTGCCAGTACCATACTCTCTTGATGATTAGAGCTCTGTAATAGAGTTTGAAGTCTGGATTTGTGATGCCACCAGCTTTGCTTTTCTTTCAACCTTCCTCTGGCTATTCGGGGTCTCTTCTGCTTCCATACAAATTTTAGGATTATTTGTTCCATTTCTTTGAAAAAATTGGATGGTATTTTGATGGAGATTGCATTGAATGTGTAGATTACTCTAAGTAGCATTGACATCTTCACAATATTTGTTCTTCCAATCCATGAGCATGGAACGTTTTTCTATTTCTTTGTGTCTTCCTCAATTTCTTTCATGAGTATTTTATAGTTTTCTGAGTACAGATTCTTTGCCTCCTTGGTTAGATGTATTCCTAGATATCTTATGGTTCTTGGTGCAATTGTAAATGGGATCAACTGCTTAATTTCTCTTTCTTCTGTCTTGTTGCTGGTGTATAGGAAAGCCTCTGATTTCTGTGCATTGATTTTATATCCTGCCGCTTTACTGAATTCCTGTATGAGGTGTAGCAGTTTTGGGGTGGAGTCTTTTGGGTTTTCCACATAAAGTATCATATCATTTGCAAAGAGTGAGAGTTTGACTTCTTTGCCAATTTGGATGCCTTTTATTTATTTTTGATGTCTGATTGCTATGGCTAGGACTTCTAACACTATGTTGAATAGCAGTGGTGATAGTAGGCATCCCTGCCGAGTTCCTGACCTTAGGGGGAAAGCTCTCAGTTTTTCCCCGTTGAGAATGATATTTATGTGGGTTTTTCATAGATGGCTTTTATGATATTGAGGTATGTACCCTCTATCCCTATACTCTGAAGAGTTTTGATCAAGAAAGGATGCTGTACTTTGTCAAATGCTTTTTCTGCATCTCTTGAGAGGATCATATGGATTTTGTTCTTTCTTTTATTAATGTATTGTATCATGTTGATTGATTTGTGGATGTTGAACCAAACTTGCAGCCCAGGAATAAATCCCACTTGGTCGTAGTGAATAATCCTTTTAGTGTACTGTTGGATCCTATTGGCTAGTATTTTGGTGAGAATTGTTGCATCCATGTTCATCAAGGATATTGTTCTGTAATTCTCCTTTTGATGGGGTCTTTGTCTGGTTTGGGGATCAAGGTAATGGTGGCCTCATAAAATGAGTTTGGAAGTTTTCCTTCCATTTCTATTTTTTGGAACAGTTTCAGAAGAATAGGTATTAATTCTTCTTTAAATGTTTGGTAGAATTCCCCTGGAAAGCCATCTGGCCTGGGCTTTTGTTTGTTGGGAGATTTTTGATGACTGCTTCAATTTCCTTAGTGGTTATGGGTCTGTTCAGGTTTTCTATTTCTTACGGGTTCAGTTTTGGTAGTTTATACACTTCTAGGAATGCATCCATTTCTTCCAGATTATCTAATTTGGTGGCATATAGTTGCTCGTAATATGTTCTTATAATTGTTTGTATTTCTTTGGTGTTAGTTGTGATCTCTCCTTTCATTCATGATTTTATTTATTTGGGTCATTTCTCTTTTCTTTTTGATAAGTCTGGCCAGGGGTTTATCAATCTTATTGATTCTTTCAAAGAACCAGCTCCAGGTTTTGTTGATCTGTTTTACTGTTCTTTTGGTTTCTATTTCATTGATTTCTGCTCTGTTCTTTCTTATTTCTCTTCTCCGGCTGGATTTAGGCTTTATTTGCTGCTCTTTCTCCAGCTCCTTTAGGTGTAGGGTTAGGTTGTGTATTTGAGACCTTTCTTGTTTCTTGAGAAAGGCTTGTATTACTATGTACTTTCCTCTTAGGACTGCCTTTGCTGCATCCCAAAGATTTTGAACAGTTGTGTTTTCATTTTCATTGGTTTCCATGAATTTTTTAAATTCTTCTTTAATTTCCTGCTTGACCCATTCATTCTTTAGTAGAATGCTGTTTAGCCTCCATATATTTAAGTTCTTTCCAACTTTCCTCTTGTGATTGAGTTCTAGTTTCAAAGCATTTTATTCCAAAAATATGCAGGGAATGATCTCAATCTTTTGGTACTGGTTAAGACCTGATTTGTGACCTAGGATGTGATCTATTCTGGAGAATGTTCCATGGGCACTAGAGAAGAATGTGTATTCTGTTGCTTTGGGATGGAATGTTCTGAATATATCTGTGAAGTCCATTTGGTCCAATGTGTTATTTAAAGTCTTTATTTCCTTGCTGCTCTTTTGTTTAGATGATCTGTCCATTTCAGTGATGGGAGGTGTTAAAGTCCCCACTATTATTGTATTGTTGTCAATGTGTTTCTTTGATTTTCTTATTAATTAGCTTATTAATTGGCTGCCTCCATGTTAGGGGCATAGATATTTACAATTGTTAGATCTTCTTGTTGGATAGACCCTTTAAGTAGGATATAGTGTCCTTCCTCATCTCTTATTATAGTCCTTGGTTTAAAATTTAAATTTCTGATATAAGGATTGCCACTCCAGCTTTTTTTGGTGTCCATTAGCATGGTAAATAATTTTCCACCCCGTCACTTTCAGTTTGGGGGTGTCTTCTTGCAGACAGCATATTGATAGGTCTTGTTTTTTTATGCAATCTGATACCCTGTGTCTTTTAATTGGGGCATTTAGCCCATTTACATTCAGGGTAACTTTGAAAGATATGAATTTAGTGCCACTGTATTGCCTGTAAGGTGACTGTTACTATATATTATCTGTTTTTCTTTCTGGTGTATGTGACTTTTACGCTCTCTCTTTACTTAGAGGACCCCTTTCAACATTTCTTGTAGGGCTGGTTTTGTGTTTGCAAATTCCTTTAGTTTTTGTTTGTCCTGGAAGCTTTTTATCTCTCCTTCTATTTTCAATGACAGCATAGCTGGATATAGTATTCTTGGCTGTATATTTTTCTCATTTAGCGCTCTGAAGATATCATGCCAGTCCTTTCTGGCCTGCCAGGTCTCTGTGGATAGGTCTGTTGCCAATCTAATGTTTCTACCATTGTAGGTTACAGATCTCTTCTCCCCAGCTGCTTTCAGGATTTTCTCTTTGTCTCTGAGACTCGTAAGTTTTACTATTAGATGTCGGGGTGTTGACCTATTTTTATTGATTTTGAGTGGGGTTCTCTTTGCCTCCTGGATTTTGATGCCTGTTTCCCTCCCCACATTAGGGAAGTTCTCTGCTATAATTTGCTCCAATATACCTTCTGCCCCTCTCTCTCTTTCTTCTTCTTCTGGGATCCCAATTATTCTAATATTGTTTCATCTTATGGTACCACTTATCTCTCGAATTCTGCCCTCGTGATCCAGTAGTTGTTTATCTCTCTTTTTCTCAGCTTCTTTATTTTCCATCATTTGGTCTTCTATATCACTAATTCTCTCTTCTGCCTCATTTATCCTAGCAGTTAGAGCCTCCATTTTTTATTGCACCTCATTAATAACCTTTTTGATTTTGACTTGGTTAGATTTTAGTTCTTTTATTTCTCCTGAAAGGGTTTCTCTAGTATCTTCCATGCTTTTTTCAAGCCCAGCTATTATTTTTATAATCATCACTGTGAACTCTATGTCCAGCATCTTACTAATGTCCGTATTGATTAGGTCCCTGGCATTTGGTACTGCCTCTTGTTCTTTTTTTGAGGTGAGTTTTTCCATCTTGTCATTTTGTCCAGAGGAGAATGGATAATTGAGAGAACAAAATGCTAACAAGGTAACAACGACCCCAGAAAAATATAGTCTAAACAAATCAGAACAGACCTGAAACCAGGGGAAAAGAAAGGGAAAGAAAGAAAAAAGAAGAAGAAAAAGAAAAAAAAGGATATCATCAGATATGATCATGCTGGTGAATAGATCAGTGCCACACACTGTATTTTCGGCATAGTTTGGTCTGTTAGAAGAAACTGCCTCCCAAAATTTTAAAGGAAGAAAAACTTATATATGTACAAAAATAAAGGTAAATAGGATGAGGGGATGGAATATGACTGTAAAGATGAAAATTATAAAAGATTTTATAAAAGGAATTGATAAGATCAAAAGTTGGTTGAAAAAAGAAGAGAAATTAAAAAAAAGGGGGGGGAGAATGTGATCAGGCAGGAGACTAGAATGAAGCCATACACTAGAGATTTAGGGTATATTTTGGTCTGTTAGAAGAAACTGTATCCCAAAATTTTAAAGAGAGAACAACCTATATATAGACCAAAAATAAGGTTAACTACAATGAAGAGATAGAATATGACTCAAAATGAAAAATAAAAAAGATTTTTTAAAAAGGGATCGATAAGATGTTGTTTGAAAAAGGGAAAAAGAAAAATTAAAAAAAAATAGAAAAAGAAAAAAAGAAAAAAAAATTAACTTTGAAAGACTAAAGAATCATGGAAGAAAAAGCCATGAATTCTATGTGCAGTATTCCCCTAGCCCTGGAGTTCTGCCGTTCTCATTGATCAGTAAACTTGTCTTGGTTGGCTGTTCTTGCTGATCTTCTTGGGGAGGGGCCTGTTGCCATGGTTCCCAAATGTCTTTGCCAGAGGCAGAATTGCCCCGCCCTTGCCTGTCCAGGCAATGTAATCTGCTCAGATTTGCTCTTGGGAGTTTTCATTCCCTGTAAGCTTTCCGTACAGCTTTGGAAGATGATAGTGAAAATGGCAGCCTCCCAATCTCTACCCTGGAGCTGCCAAGAACTTGGGGCCCCACTCCTCAGTGAGCCCCCAAAAGCAATCAATCACTCCTGTCTCTCCAGTCTCCGGCCGCACTCCGTGCTCACCTGACCTCACCTGGCCTGTCACCGAGCATTTCTATCTCTGGCACATGACACCATTTTGAGTCTTCAAACCCAGCAGATTCTTGAGGTGTGCTCCCGCGCCGCTTCTCCTAGGGGAGAAAGGCAAGTCTCCCTAGATCTGCTGTTTGTTGGGTACCTTCCAGAAAGTGGTCGCTTTTCTGTTCAGAGAGTTGCTGCTATTCTTTTCTTTGATCTCCTGTTGAGTTCGTAGGTGTTCAGAATGGTTTGATCCCTATCTAGCTGAATTCCTGGGACCAGATGAAATTTAAGTCTCCTACTCCTCTACCATCTTGCTCCTCCCAGTTTTCTTGTTTTTAAAATGAGAGTAATATTTTACCTTGTGAGGTTGTTTTGAGGACAAAATATTTTAACATATTGAAGACCAGGCAGACATTGCCCATTAGGATAGAGATACCAAAAAGTGTTTGGGAAGCACAGGTTTGTGTGTGTATGTGTGTGTGTGTGTGTGTGTGTGTGAGGTGGTTTATCTTACAGGAATCTGGGACCCTGCCTAGGCATAGGACACTAGGCTGGTAATGTGTCCTTACAACCTGGTGGGACGGAGATGTGAAAAACTTTGGAAGTAGCAGTGGCTCTTTTCCAGAATGGGTATTCTTCCTCAATGGCCTTACTTTATACAGCTAAATCTCTAGTAAAAATTCCAATCATGTCAAAATTACTCACAAGATTTTCTTTTAGAAATCACTTTTAACATTAAAGGATTTCCAGTTCCAGAAAATTGCAGACATTGCCTTTAGAAATCAAGGTAAATGTCAAATTATTTAGGATAGAGTTAGATTATCATATCAGAGAACACTGGGCACAGTAGAAAGGTGCCAAACTCTTGGATTAGATTGCTTTAGAGGAAGGCAGCACAGTGCAGGGAGAAAAGAAAACAAAACAGTGAAGTCAGGGCAGGAGACCTGCATTTTCATTCCAGCTCTGCTGTGTGAACTCAGGCTAGTGTTTTGACCTTTCTGGGTTTTCACTGCATGCTGTGCCCAGTTTGCAGATTAGTGCTTCCCAAGCTGGATTCCCCAAGCCCTAGGTCCCTGTAGAGAGGCTATATGGGCTGTTGCTCACGTGGAAGCAGCAGGTAATATGGGACTCTAGCTCCAACCCAAGGAGCTCTGCTTTATTAATTGTATCATTGCGTTTCCACATCTGACTTTGAAAAAACAAAAAAAGGTGGATTTTATGGATAAAACAAACAAAAAACACGTAACTCGGCTCTGGGATGATAGCGTTCCAAGTTGCTCATCTGTAAGCCAGGGCACCTGTGCTCCGTTCTGTGTGTGTGTAAGTGAGCAGAAGTTGCAAAGCCTGAAATAGACGGTTTTTATCCTTAAGCAGTGTAGCTGGGAATAAGACAAGGCCATGTGCATTAGGCCAAGCTTATTGTAGGTTTCTCAGTCTCTTCTTTCTGACCTACCCTCCTACTTATCTCCTTTGGTAGCGGATTCTTCCCATCATCAAGCTTCTTTGTGTTCTCTCTCTTTGTGATCTCCCTCCTATTCTTGAGGAATATTCTCATAAGCACTTTATACCCAGATACAGAATGGCTGATAAGCCTTAAAACATAGGGTCCCCTTGGTGAGATTTTCATTTCAACAAGAACCAAAATCTTAAATAAAGGGAGTAAAGCTCTAATAGTAGAAACTAGTATAGATTCTTCATGAGGGGGCAGTCCTTCTTCAACTGTAGTACATAGGAAACCCCCCTTTTTCTCTAAGGTTGGTCCTTATGGGCTTAACAGTACACGTGGTGTTTATTAATAAGGACTCTGAAGCCAGTCAGTTTGGTTTACAATTCTAGCTACGTAACTTCCTAGCTGTGTGACTTCATGCTAGCTACTCAGGTTCCCGGTTCTCAGTTCCTTGATATGTAAAATGGATTAATGACAGTACCTATTGCAGAGCTTACAATCAGACATTAATGTAGTAATCTATACAAAGCACTCAAGACAGAGTATGACATAAAATAAGCATTAAAAATGGAAAAGATGCCCTGGGTGTTATACACAACTGAAGAATCTTTGAACACTACATCAAAAACTAATGATGTACTATATGTTGGTTAATTGAACATAATAATAAAAAAATGGAAAACATGTAAAAGAGCTATGTGATGAATAGAAGGTAATTAAGGACTAAATGTCATGGTTCAGATTATAAAAATTATATGAAAAAGAGAAAATGAGAGAATAGGAAAAGAAACTTTTGTGGAAAAGATTAGTCTTGATCTATCAATTAAATGATTGAGATTGGTATACTGGAGGACACTCTAGGCAGTGTGAAGAGCAAGAAAAGAAGAAACAATGAAAGAATAAGCTTAGTGTATCCATGGAACCATAAAGCAGCCTCGTGTAGAGGGTATGCAATAGTCTGTAGTAGGAGACTAAGAAGAAAAAAATAATATTTAGGGAACTTTAGGTGAAAATCAGTTTATAACATGGTTTAGAATGGTAGGGAATATTACTTGAATAGGTCAGTGAGCTATTGAAATATTACTTGTCTAATGTAAGGAGAATGTATAGTGAAGGAACCAAGTTTTGGAGTCAGGATTCCCAGGCAATTACTTTAGCAAGTAGACTTACCATTGTTAACCATGAACTGCAGATAATAACTTTACTAGGTTACCATGCAGATCATATGAGTTGATATACACAAAATTACCTTGTAGGTTCCAAAACTCTTTTTTTTTTAATTTTTTAAAGATTTTATTTAGGGGTGCCTGGGTGGCTCAGTCGGTTAAGCTCTCTCTGAAAAATTAAATAAATAAAAGAGAGAATAAGCAGGGGGAGCAGCAGGCAGAGGGAGAAGCAGACTCCCCACTGAGCAAGGAGCCCTATGTGGGACTTGATCCCAGGACCCTGGGATCATGACCTGAGCTGAAGGTAGACGCTTAACTGACTGAGCCACCAAGGCATCCCAGATTCCAAAACTCTTATAGAAGTATCAGTACTAGACACCATTATTTACCCCTAAAGTAGCAAATGGGAGTGAGTAAAAAATGTAGATGGGTTATTGTTGGATGAAGAAATTCACATAATATCTATTTATGAAGAATAAAGAAGACAATTCATTTGACCTTCATTCTTGGGGAAATGGGTCTTTCTGTTTATTTTTATTTTATTTTATTTTTTTAAGATTTTATTTCTTTATTTGACAGAGAGAGAGAGAGAGAGCACAAGTAGGCAGAGCGGCAGGCAAAGGGAGAGGGAGAAACAAGGAGCCCTATGTGGGACTCGATCCCAGGACCCTGAGATCATGACCTGAGCTGAAAGCAGATGCTTAACTGACTGAGCCACTCAGGCGCCCCTTTCTGTTTATTTTTTAAAAACAATTTATTAGTTTAGGATAAACCTCTTAATCACTTTCTGGTTTGATCATTTTTGTTGAAAGAATTTTGATACATAAATGCCCAGTTCACCTATTTTAGTGCATTTGGTAAGAAACATAAAATTGTTTATTGATCTGAAAATGTTTTAACTTAATTCTGGTAAGGATTTAGCAATAAATTACTGTTTAAAGTTCATTAGCTCTTTTAGCCCAATAGTGCACCCAGCTTTATAGTCATATTAAATAGCTCTCTTACAAAATGAATTTAACATACCTGCAAAAAGTATTTTACTTCCTATTCAACCCTAGTATGCTTTTCAGAGTTAATACACTTGCAGTCTGAATCTGGGGTTGGAGTTGGGTTGTGTTTCTTGTTATTTACATGACCTAAGTCAAATTTCCTAAAAACTTGAAATTGCAGCTTTTTTAATCTGGAAAATAATAATACATATTTCATACAATTATGGGAATGAAATGAAATGAGGTAAATTTTAGAAACTTAGACACACATGGTGCTTGGCACATAGTAACAATGAAATACTATTACTAGCCTTTCCATAACAACATAGTCTAGTATTTTAATCTCTCTCAAAGTTCTTCTCAAATCCTTTCATCTTACCTCCAAACTTTATTACCAAAATTAATATGTGGCTATGTTAATAAAGGTAACGCAACTGGTGGGTAAATGTAAGATTTTGAATACAAGTAGTTGAGAATCATATGATGATATCCTGGTCTCTCCCCATCTCCTTAACCCCCCTTCCTCATAAATGGAGCTTCTCAACCTAAGTTTCAAAACTTGTCACATTCTGTTACCATTTTGCCAATCCAAGCTCCTCTCCCTCTAGTCCCTATCTTTCTCCAGAGTGGATGCTTCTCCCTCTTTGGACAGGACATGGATGTTTGTGATATATGCCTTCTGCTCAGACTGCATCTCTTTCTCTGGATTGTTTAAGTCCAGCAAAGCTATCTCAGGCTTCTTGGATCTCTATTGTTTATCTATTGACTCACGGACTTATTGTCTATTCATTCATTTGTTTATATACTTATTTATACAACAAATATCACGAGTCTACTATATAATATGCAATATGGATATTTAAAGTTAAAAAGAACACAGCCTTAGCTCTCTAAGAGTTCACAGTCCTATTTGAGAGATAGAGACATAGATAACATATTTTACATAAATAATTTTTGTAAGAGTTACCACAACAAGGGTACATTCAGGGCATTGTGGGGGCACACAGGAGGAAGTGCCGACTCAGAAGAGGTTAAACAAGTTGATGTTGATCCCTGCTGGGTCTAGGATATATAGATATTCTAGAGATGTTCATGAGAGAGACATGTGGAGATAGAGGAAAGAAGAAATGGTTGGAGGCAGAATAAACAGCATGAAAAAAGGCACACTGGTGAGGCAATAGTATGGTATTCAGGAACTGTTACTACCTCAGTGTGGCCGGGGCAGATGGGCTTGTGGGAGTGACAGAGAATGCATCTGCTAAAACTGGCAGAGTTTTAAGTAGGAGGATTTGTATCTTTTATTAATTTTAGAGAGGAGGATTTGAGAGAAGGGCCAGGTTAGAGTCGGGAAGACCATATAGAGTACAATGGTAATAGTTCAGATGAGAAATTGTGGAGTTCAGAACTAAGGCATTACTGGCAGGATGAGGTGACATATTCACATCAGTTTGAACAAGGGCTGGATCATATGGAAGCTAGAACGACTCCTGGGTATATGTCCTGTGGAAGTGGATAATTATGATAATAATAATTGAGATTAATAATTCAAGAAAATGACTAGATTTTATGGAGTTTAATTTTGGGCAACCAAAATTAAATTGGCTGAAGTGGAGGCCAATTCTTTTTTTCTTTAAAATTAGTTTAAAATAAGTATACGTCTGTGAAACCATCACCACAGTCCATGCCATAAACATATTTATCATCCCCAAAAGTTTCCACCCACCTTTTTTTTTTTACTACTATTTTGTGATAGGAACACTTAACATAAGATCTACCCTTTTGGCAAAAATTTTAAGTATATAATACAATTTTTTTAAAATTTTTTATTGTTATGTTAATCACCATACATTACATCATTAGTTTTTGATGCAGTGTTCCATGATTCATTGTTTGTTCATAACACCCAGTGCTCCATGCAGAACGTGCCCTCCTCAATACCCATCACCAGGCTAACCCATCCCCCCATCCTCCTCCCCTCTGGAACCCTCAGTTTATTTTTCAGAGTCCATTGTCTCTCATGGTTCATCTCCCCCTCTGACTTACTCCCCTTCATTCTTCCTCTCCTGTTATCTTCTTCTTTTTCTTTTTTCTTAAAATATGTTGCGTTATTTGTTTCCGAAGTACAGATCTGTGATTCAACAGTCTTGCACAATTCACAGCGCTCAGCGTAGCACATACCCTCCCCAATGTCTATCACCCAGCCACCCCAATACAATACATTAACTATTGGCACTATGCTATACAGCTGCTCTCTAGGATTTATTATCTTGTGTAACTGGAACTTTGTACGCTGAGGCCAATTCTTCAGCAAACATTTATTGAGAGCTTATCATGTATGCTGAGACAAGTTATAGTTTTTAACCTTAAAGAGGATATCATGAATGGAGAAAGAAATAAGATTGTAATATAGAAAAGTTCTAATTGTCTATGAACTGGGTTGTGGGAGAGTGTGGCAAAGAGAGAGAAAAGCTCAAGTGTGGGTGGTTGGTGAGGTGTTCACAGGACAAATGATTCTGGAGTTTAAATACAATTTTTACAGACAGGGTGGGCAAGATACAAATGATATTCTAGATAGAGAACAGAAAAGTTACTGAGGCGTGAAGGAACATAGAGCCCTTAGTGAATAACAAGTCACTCCGTGTGGCTGGAATGTAGAGCAAGTGAGTTTATAGGTGCAACAGTGTGGACACAGGCCCTTGGGTTCATGTTTTTTTGAGGCAGGACTTCAATTCAGTTTGAACTTTCCTGCTCAAAATTTTGCCAACAATTATTGCCTAGAACAATAGTTCTGAGCAAACAATGCAGGTCAGGAAATGTACAATTTCATGAAACATCAGAAGCATTGACAAAATTGTTGCTCTCATTTAAACAAGCAGTATTTGTTTTGAGTTTTGATAGACTCCGGATCTTGGGTTGAATGATTGTTAGAACAGTTTATTGTGTGAAAGTTGGTTTTAAAATAATTTCCTTCCTTCCTGTCACTTAACTTTCCAAAGTCTTCTCTCCACAAGGAGAGGTTGTCTGGGGGGCTTGTAATTACTAATGAATATCAAATTGTTTTAGATAAGAGGAATTAGACTTTAACAGTTGATGAAACCCCAAAGACAAGGACTTCTTTAGAATCTGTCTCTTTCTCTCCTCCATCTTTATGCTTCCCCTTCTCACTTACATTGCCCTGTTTCTTCTGAAGCTTGGCTCCTCCTGGCCAGGGCATGTTTCCGCCCCCCCCCCCCCCCCCAGCCCCTGAAGAATGTGAGTGAAGTAAAAATGGCAGATTTACAAGCAGAGGGAGCTTATAAATAGTCAGCCAGCTCCTAAAACCATAGCAGTTTATGATGTATTCTTTAAAGAATCACATTATTTACCTACCCAAATATGTAGTTCAATGTTAGCAAAGGCTTTGGCTGTTAACCACTACTCTGTGATATCTTTCAACTGTAAAATAGTTAAGTTCAGTTCCACAAAATTTTATTCAAATACCTACCACATACAAGGTGTGGTGCTGGTGAACCAGGAAAATGAATGTAAACTTTTTTCTCTTCCTTCTCCCTTTTCTTCTTCTTCTACTTCATGTAATTTGAGAAAATAACTGTCATAAAGATTAGTTACTGGTGTGGTCCCATTATAAAATACCAAATCATTGGATGAATTATGTCTGACCAGTTTTTGATTATCTGTAGGCATATCTTATTTGTGGCACAATTTCCTTTTGTAATTTGGTACTCGATCTCCAGTCATAGTTCTAGCCTGGGGATGGGTACCCTGCCATCTGCCACAGGGCTGTACCAGTTGATTGGGATGGCTCAACTCTTTCAAGTCATGTCCTTTCAAAACTTGGATATATTATCTGTATTTTCAAATATATTTCCTCTTGGTATTTATTTAATCATATGAAATATTTCTCACTTGGATGACTTTATTATTTAAGAAATTTCCAGTCATTGAATCCCTAGAAAAGGAAAATGTTATTTGACTAGAAAAGGTCTTACATACATGAATAATATTAATTTGATGAATTTTGAATGTCTAGGATAGGGAGAACATTTAGTTTTGAATGCTTATGCTTATGTTTGTGTCAGTAAATGACTTTTAGGAAAGGAAATAAAGTGGAAATGATAATGTCATGTAGTCATTGTAGCTTTTTAAATTTGCCTAATATCTTACATAGCCTTTCCTAAATAACCATTATTACCTTTTATTACTATTTCAGCTCATTTATTCAGTTCAGTTGTGTCCACCCATAAATGATTTAGGAAGAAAAATATAACTTAAACATAGTTATTGGTATGGATTTCCTTTATAGTTATTTTAAAAGTAACTATGTCCTGAAATTCAGATATCCCCCTGCCCCCTCTGCAATTTTTCATACACTGTGTATCTTGAATACTTCTGAAAAATGTTAGAAATGGGATAAATCTAGAATTGAATTCTGATATTCATTTTAACCTTCCTTTCTTTTAGACACTCTGCGAAGTTATGTGGAAATGAGAGAGATTCATGAAACCCCTTCGCCAGGAGAGAATGTCTTCCATAATTGGAGCTTTGCTTCTGGTTTTCACAGGACATTGACACAGCAGTGGAGCCCTGGCTGCCCTGCCTGCTATTTTCAATAATTCACAGAACATCTGAACAGAGATGCTTGCCTTGGATTTACAGATTTTCATCCCAATACCTTGTTTACTTCTCTGGGGCAGAAAAGCTTGCACTAATTGCTCTCCATGGTGGCTAATCTTTTCAAGAGCCTGATTTTACCTTACATACATAAGCTTTGCAAAGGAATGTTTACAAAGAAATTGGGAAATACAACCAAAAAAAAAGAGAGTCATCAGCAGAAAAAGGATCAAGACTTTACTACTGCTGGCCAGACCAAAACCCCCAAATTTTCTAATACCTTAAAAAGCACTGTAAAGAAGATTGCAAAGTGTTCATCTACTCGTAACTTATCCACTGAAGAAGAAGAGGCTAATAAAGAGTTTTCCCTCTCACCAACATTCAGTTACCGAGTAGCTATTGCCAATGGCCTACAAAAGAATATTAATGTAACCAACAGTGATAATGAGGATCGGCTTCAAGAGTTATCTTCAATTGAGAGTTCCTATTCAGAATCACTCAATGAACTAAGGAGTAGTACAGAAAACCAGGCACAATCAACACACACAATGCCAGTTAGACGCAATAGAAAGAGTTCAAGCAGCCTAGCTCCCTCTGAGGGCAGCTCTGATGGAGAACGCACTCTACATAGCTTGAAACTAGGAGCGTTACGCAAACTGAGAAAATGGAAAAAGAGTCAGGAGTGTGTCTCATCAGATTCAGAGTTGAGCACAATGAAGAAAACCTGGGGAATAAGAAGTAAATCTTTGGACAGAACTGCACGAAACCCAAAGACAAATGCCCTGGAGCCAGGATTCAGTTCCTCTGGGTGCATTAGCCAAACACATGATGTCATGGAAATGATCTTTAAGGAACTTCAGGGTATAAGTCAGATTGAAACAGAACTTTCTGAACTACGAGGGCATGTCAACGCTCTTAAGCATTCCATCGATGAAATCTCCAGCAGTGTGGAGGTTGTACAAAGTGAAATTGAACAGCTTCGTACAGGGTTTGTCCAGTCTCGAAGGGAAACCAGAGACATCCATGATTATATTAAACACTTAGGTCATATGGGTAGCAAAGCAAGCCTGAGATTTCTAAATGTCCCTGAAGAAAGATTTGAATATGTTGAAAGTGTGGTATACCAAATTCTAATCGATAAAATGGGTTTCTCAGATGCACCGAATGCTATTAAAATCGAATTTGCTCAAAGGATAGGCCACCAGAGGGACTGCCCAAATGCAAAGCCTCGACCCATACTTGTGTACTTTGAAACCCCTCAGCAAAGGGATTCTGTCTTAAAAAAATCCTACAAACTCAAAGGAACAGGAATTGGAATCTCAACAGATATTCTTACTCATGACGTAAGAGAAAGAAAAGAGAGAGGGATACCGTCCTCCCAGACATATGAGAGCATGGATATAAAGCTGTCTACTCCAGAGCCCAAAAGCAAGAAGAACAATTGGCAGTCACCTGATGACAGTGATGGAGAACTGGAATCTGACCTCAATAGAAACAGTTATGCTGTGCTTTCCAAGTCAGAGTTTCCAACAAAAGGAAGTACTTCCAAGTCAAGTTCAAAATCACACAATGCTAGAGCCAAGAATAAAACTGCTAGTAGCAGCAGAATTTCAAATAAATCTGATTATGATAAAATTTCCTCACAATTGCCAGAATCAGATAATTTGGAAAAACAAACTACAACCCATTATGCAGATGCTACACCCCTCTGGCATTCACAGAGTGATTTTTTCACTGCTAAACTTAGTCGTTCTGAATCAGATTTTTCCAAATTATGTCAGTCCTACTCAGAGGATTTTTCAGAAAATCAGTTTTTCCCTAGAACTAATGGAAGCTCCCTCCTGTCATCTTCAGACCGGGAACTTTGGCAGAGGAAACAGGAGGACACACCCACCTTGTATGACAGTCTGCAGGATCAACATTTGAATGTGGCCGTTCAGGGTGTCCAAGGGCCGAGTGAAATTGAGAACACAGAAACTGTGGATAGTGGAATGAGTAATGGCATGGTGTGTGCATCTGGAGACCAAAGTCATTATAGCGATTCTCAGCTCTCTTTACACGAGGATCTTTCTCCATGGAAGGAATGGAATCAGGTAGAGCAAGGAGCTGACTTAGGTTTAGATTCATCCACCCAGGAAGCTTTTGACTATGACACAAACAGTCTATCTGATCAGCAACTAGATGTTTACAATAAAGACCTAGAAGACTTGGGAAAGTGCCACAGTGACCTTCAAGATGATTCTGAGAGCTATGATTTCACCCAAGATGACAACTCATCTCCATGCCCTGGGTTGGATAATGAACCACAAGGCCAATGGGTTGGCCGATATGATTCTTATCAGGAATCTAATTCTAATGAGCTGTACCAAAATCAAAACCAATTGCCCATGATGTATCGAAGTCAAAGTGAATTGCAAAGTGATGACTCAGAGGATGCCCCACCCAAATCTTGGCATAGTCGATTAAGCATTGACCTTTCTGATAAGGCTTTCAGCTTCCCAAAATTTGGATCTACATTACAGAGGGCTAAATCAGCCTTGGAAGTGGTATGGAACAAAAGCACACAGAGTCTCAGTGGGTATGAAGACAGTGGCTCTTCCTTAATGGGGAGATTTCGGACATTATCCCAATCAACTGCAAATGAATCAAGTACCACCCTTGACTCTGATGTCTACACTGAGCCTTTTTACTACAAAGCAGAGGATGAGGAGGACTATAGTGAACCAGTGGCTGATAATGAAACAGATTATGTTGAAGTGATGGAACAAGTCCTTGCTAAGCTGGAAAACAGGACTAGTATGACTGAAACAGATGAACAAATGCAGGTATATGATCACCCTTCATATGAAACACCCTATGAAACCCCACAAGATGAGGGTTATGATGGGCAGGGAGATGATGTGGTTAGTGAAGGGGGATTGAAACCATTAAATGAAACATCAGCTGAAATGGAAATAAAAGAAGATGAAAACCAAAACATCTCGGAACAGCCAGTGGAAATCACAAAGCCAAGGAGAATCCGTCCCTCTTTCAAAGAAGCAGCTTTAAAAGCCTATAAGAAGCAAATGGCAGAATTGGAAGAGAAGATCCTGGCTGGAGGTACTCATGTTTACATGCTACATTTTGAGCTAGTTGTATTTAAACATTGGGTGGTGCTTCTTTAGAGCATGTTTTGTGTTTACTCTTGGGGAAAAGAAGGTATTTACAAGAAATTTGTGTGTTTATTTTGAGAAGGGTATTATTTTACTCTGCTCCCCCTACAAGTTGAGCTTGATGATTTAAAATCAAAGTGTTTTCAAGTAGGTCATACTGAAAGGAGACCTACAGTCTGTGGATCAAGATTTCTCTGCTAGCATTGGTACAAACCCCACTTCATATTAACCAACTTTGTGGCATCAGTCATGAATAAAAGGGTGAGTAAAGTCAAAGAGCAGCCTGAGATTATTCTTTGGTTCTATTAGGTTTATAGGGATGAGGAAAATGGTGTAGTTAATCTTAAAGAATTAGGAAAGATGGACCCCCAGACTTACCCCTCCCTTTCCCATCGAATCTATAGTTTGGAGCCTTCCGGTAGGAAGAGGTGAGTTTGCACAACCAACCCTAACTAGTCCCATGGAGGACGACTGCCTCCCTTACTGCTTATTGATACAGCTGAGGGAGTACAATAGAGCCAAAACCCTAGGCCATGCCTGAATGGTCATGAGTCACTCTTTGAGTCAATATTGAGTAGAGTTAAATTCCCCTTTAAAGAGTGGATTGGAAGTCTCTCTCCCCTTATGAAAATGAAAAGAGTACCTTATTCAACAATTTTACTTGATTTTCTGGGGGAACAATTTTGGATCACCCATGTGTGAAAATTAGCCACTTAAAAATGAAAACTTTTTTTTTTTACTTTTTATTTTCAATTAGACTTCACCCCACTTACCCTGATCCCTTACCATTTACTTTATTTGCATGCTTATAACTTCATATCTCTGGGATAGTTTGATATTATCTCAGTTGTAATGAATTATATATTTTAAAGTTTTCCTTATTTATGGCATTATAATCTTTAACTGAAGTATTTACATAATATTTCATAAAGGTATATATTTATGTGATCAACTGGTGCTTGCCATTATGAAATAATATAACAATTTCTGCAGCCAGTACCTGATTATAGCATCTTTGTCTTGAACAAAATTGTAATCAGACACTCTTCCAAACTGGTCATTTTCTCATTGGTATGGCTAGATTCTTGAATAATCAGAAAACTTTATTGTTAAACTGTTTCAGGCCCTAAGGTTATTGAAATAACAATTAAGATTATCTGCTCTAAAAAAAAATCTGTCTGTATAAAACAACACACCCTATGTAATTAAAGAATAACCTAAGTCAAAGGGATCTTGGGTGCACTGGCTGTGACTTTGTTGTTGTTTTCAGGAGGCAATTCTCAACTATATTTAGAACCAATGTGAAAGTGCAGAGTAGTCAAAATTTTATGGAAATAATAATTCATATTGGAATAATAGCTATCTTTAAGAGTGATGTTTAATAGTTAGATATCTTTATTACTGAAACTCAGTTAATAGGATAAAGGCCAGCAATTTGCCATTGTATTTTATTTGCTGTGGATTCAGAGAAGTCTACTCAAGAGCATATTAAGACTAACGAGTGTGTCTGTTGTGATGTAATAGATGTTTTAATGCCAAGTGGTTAAAGTATCTGAAATATTAGGCAGTATTATAAAAATTACAAAACTATACATTTCAGAAAAAAAGGGATCTTCATTAACTTTTAAAAATTCTAAAATAGCAAACATCTACAAAATAGATTGCTATTGGTAATGACCCTTCAAGTAGTTAACAGCCTTAGTCATCCAGTGGCACTTATCCTTAGAGAACAGAAATACACTTAGTTAACTACACATCACCAACTAAAATAGGTAAAACAACATTGTACAATATACCTGACATACTAGCCCTGGCTACTGAGGACCTAGACCCCCCTCCACCATCTTGGAGCTTGGCTTGTTATCCTTGAGCCAGCTTTGAATGGAATCTGTTGGGGATCATCTATCCTAGAGGAAATCAGACACACATCCTTAAGATGCTCTTTGGTTGCTTGAAAGGCACCAGATTGACTACCCAGGAGGCTGCAGTAGCCTAGATTTTAAAGGCCATCTTTTCTCCCTTTGGCAGGAGTCAGGCAGTTGTCTCCCTCCTGTGCCACCAATATGCCTCAGGAGTAAGGGCAGCCAAAGAAGGGCATTTTTCAGGCCCCTTCACTGCTCAGAGCATCCCAATGAGGTGCCAATCGTCATGATGGATTTTGTGCCCAAGGCCATCTGCTTACTGGGCTTTGGGCAGATGCCAACAGATTTTTCTCTCCATGACTACCTAGTCATCATTAGGTAGCAGTGTTATATTTTCTCCATTACTAATCTGGCAAGATTCGACTGTAGAGCTCTTGCTGTAAAACTCCATGGGATGCTGTTTCCCTGATAGAGATTTATGGAATTATAAACTCATAAATGTAAATTATTTCAACTTTTGTCTTCAGGGGTCTGGTAAAGAGGAATTCTAAAGACCCCAATATTTAAACATATGGATATTTGGTCATACTGTTTTTGAGAACCTTCACCTTGAATAGCATGCCAGTGGGAAAGAAATTTTGGAGCATGTGTAGCCAGAACGCCATGAGGTCATATTCTTCCCTTGTTGCTGAACCCTGCTGCGTGGTGCCTTTTGTGTAGCTGGCCTGAACCACACACCATGATAGTGACTCGGATCCCCCACCTCCAGCCCTGCACCACCCGTCAACTGGAATTAACTGTTGTCTCTTCTGAATTCCCAGGTACATGTCTCTTATGGCACTGGCTTCCACCTTACATAAGGACAGTTCATGCACATTTCTCATTTGCTCTTCTAAAGTAATCTAGAGATGAGAGGTTTGTCTTCTTTTTTCATTTGCACTGTGCCTAGATCAGTGCTTTATACAGAGTTGGCTTTGAGTTCATACGTGTTGGATTAAACCCTGAGTCAAGGGGAATAGGATACTAAATAAAAATAATAAAAAATACCACAGGCTTCAAAGTTAAGTCAAAATCTAAACTGTGGATTTAATTGCTAAGACTATGACTTTACCTTTTGAGAGTTCAGAAGTATGGTTAGAAATAAAATATTATTATTATTATATTATAGTACGTTCTAAAATTTGAGTATAGTGGACACATTAGTTTCAGGTGTACAACAGAATGATCTGACAAGTCTATCCATTATGCTACGTTCACCACAGCGTAGCTACCACCTGTCACCGTACAATGCGCTTACAGTACCATTGACTGTGTTCCCAATTTTGTTCAAGACAAAGATGCTGTGCCTTTTATTTCCATGACTTATTCATTCCATAACTGGAAACTGATATCTCCCACTCCCCTTCACTCATTTTGTCTATTCCTCCATCCCTCTCCCCTCTGGTGAACATCAGTTTGTTCTCTGTATTTGTAGGTCTGGTTCTGCTGTTTGTTTATTCATTTTTTTTTAGATTCCCTTAGGAGTGGAATCCTATGGTATTTGTCTTTCTCAGTCTGACTTATTTCACTAAGCATAGTACCCTCTAGGTCTATCCTCCTTGTCACAAATGGCAAGATCTCATCTTTTTTTTTTATGGCTGCATAATATTCGTGTGTGCATGCACCAACACACACCCCACATCTTCTTTATCCATTCATCAATCTATGGACCCTTAGCGTGCTTCCATTTATTGACTATTATAAATAACGTTGCAATAAGCAGAGAGGTGCATATATCTTTTTGAATTAGTTAAAGCCTATTATTGAGTACTACTATAGACTAGATATTGTCCAGGCAGTTTCTCTGTTTTTATTTTTACTTCTTACAATACCACTATGAATTTGATTCCATGATTATTCCATTTTAAAGGTGAGGAAACTGAGATGCTGGTAACTTGCATAGCTTAATGTCTTACAGGTAGGAAGGGGTGGATCTAGAGTTAAATAGATGGTTATTTTGGTTATTTAGAGCAGCCATATGCTTACTCACTTCAGAGATTGTTTATTCATGTTTTAAGGTGAAAAAACATGAAAAAGGGGCAGCATTAGCTACAGGCTTTTACAACTAAAGGGTTTTCTTTAAAAAACAGTAATAATACAAAAGGTACTAAGGTTTTGATATAAAATAGTTCATTCTCAGTTTTTCTGCTTTGAGTCCCTGGTACATCTTACAAATCAAGGCTTGTAGAGCCCAATAAATACCGTACAGTAGCAGCCCGAAGGATGATGTATTTGAAGTCTGAGTGTATTTGACCTGGAGTTAGAGTCTAACATCAGTTTGAAGTAAATTTTCTTTAGCAGAACAAAAATCTTGTTTTGTTTTGAAATGCCATTCCCAGGCTGTCTATGGATTCTGAAAGAGACGGTGACATCTGTAATTAGCATAATTAATGATATTTTTACCGTGGTGTGCATTTTGTTTTCTAGTAGTTGTAGAACTTTGTGGAAATACTTTGGCTTCCAACAGATATGACGTTGAATGTAAAATGTTTTCCTAAAGTTGAGACTTCATTACATTAGACCAGTGCTTCCTAGTCTGGCCAATTGTTGGAATCATCTGGGGAGCTTTTGTAGTACTTGTTGTTCCCAACAAGAGTTGTTGTAAAACTATTAATTATTAGGATCCTGTCACTAAATGTTTTGATTTTGTGGTTCTGTATTGGGGCCCATGGATCTTTATTCAAAACTGTATGTGTTATTGATGGGTTATATGTGCCTTTGTAGATAACACACACACACACACACATACACACACTCACACATGTAAAATCCAGAAAATTCCAAAGGAAAAAGTAAAATTAACAACTTCTATTCTTCAGAGAAGAATAGAAAGATAGAAGAATAGAAAGATAATTTGTTTCTGACACTCTGTAAACACACATACATTTCCTTTATTTTTAAATTTAACATAAATGGTCTTACATTTCATATATTCGTGTTGTTCTGCACCTTGCTTTTTTCACATAATATATATTTGAAAGATCTTATTATATGATTACCTGCTGTATTATTTTTAGTGACACAGAGATCTCCATCATAGTTATTGCATAATTTATTGACTCAGTGCCCTACCATTGAACAGCGAAGTTTCTTACAAACTCATAAACAATGCAGACTTATTAGCTGCCTTTGAGCAAATGAGATAACATGTATAAATTCCTAGTTGTGAAAATTACTCGGTCAGTGGATTTCCTCCAGCTTTGGAGAGTTAGGATCTCAGGAATTCTAGGTCAATTCATAGCACCTATCATAACTGTAAATTTATACTTATGTATATAATTATTTAGTTGTTGTAAATCTCTGCCACTAGACTAGCTGGTAGAGTCAATGAGTGAATTTTTCTTTCTGTTGCTATTGTAATGCTAGAGCTGAGATCAATGACATAAATACTCAATAAATTTTTTTGGCTAGATAAATATATGCCAGTCTATTCCCTATGTTGCTGGGCTACCTAGTTCCACATCTGGTGGAGAACTCATAAAATTCAAATACACTTCAATTGTTTATCTTTCAATCAAAAGGACATTTTAAAATTATACATATTTTAACATAATACAATAGGCAAAGCATGACTGAGAATGAAAGCATGACTTCCTTCTTTAGCTCATTCACATCTGGGAGAAGGCTAGATGATGATGTAACCTATACATCTACAAAAACTTAGTTGAATTTACTTAAATTCCAGACTTAATGTTTAAAAAGAATAAATATTTCAACTAAGTTTTGGGGCTTTGCTGGCCCAAATCTATCAAGAGGTGCCTCTCAAACTTTAGGGTCCAGGTCAGGAGGGATGAGGTCTGCCTTTTTAAATATGCTCCGTAGGTACTTCTGATGCAGGTGATCATTAGAACACATTTAAAGAGTGCTACTCAACACTGTGTAGCAAATACTCCACCTGCCCAAGTAGAGTTGTTTTAGCTCTTCTTTTCAAATTAGAAGAGACAGAATCAGTTGTAAGGAAACACAGGAATAATTTTCATAACTTAAAAACAAATACAGAATGATTTCCTAGTTCTCCGGAGCAGTACATTTATGAAAAGATTTTGGTGGTATCTATACATTAAAGCGCAGGAAAGCAATAGATGTATTCCTTGAAAGGTGTGTGTAAACTGAAAATTTTAGAAATTATCTATTTCAGAGACTCTAGGAGAATTTGTTTCATTATTATTGTTATTATTAGTATTAGTAGTACATCTTTACTCAAAGTAAGCATCACAGTACTGGTCAGAGTAGAAGACAACCCATTTGTCAAATGTTCCGTTAAAATGCAATGCATAGCAATAAACTTTCGACTTTAGAATTACCTATAATATAAAGTGATTGTTTCAGTTCTTGAAATAAACTATGATGTAGGAAGGAGACTTGTGAAGAGTGAAGTGGCCAAGGGCCCCTAGAGGCAGCAGAAACAGCTAGCATCTCTACTTCTTGCTAAACACAAAACCCAAATGAACAGGGGGTAATTCTTCTCTATCCTTTTAGGATGCAGGAGTGGAACTCAAAGAACATTTGAGAAGGGAGATGGATAATAATGATGGTGTGTATAAGGAGATTAGTTCCAAGTGGAGCCAAAAGTTTTCTTCTGTTTTTCTTTTCCTTGTTCCTTTTCTTTCCTTTTTTCTTCTTTCTTTCTTTCTTTCTTTTTTCTTTCTTTCTTTCTTTCTTTCTTTCTTTCTTTCTTTCTTTCTTTCTTTCTTTCTTTCTTTCTTTCTTTCTTTCTTTCTTTCTTTCTTTCTTTCTTTCTTTCTTTCTTTCTTTCTTTCTTTCTTTCTTTCTTTCTTTCTTTCTTTCTTTCTTTCTTTTTCTTTCTTTCTTTCTTTCCCTTTCCTTTCTTTTCTTTTCTTTTGTTTTATTTTTATTTTTATTTTTTTAAGTGAAGCCAAAGGTTTCAAAGTATATTCTGGTGTGAGAGAGAACTAAGAGAAAGAGTAGAAAACCAATACATATTTAATGCCTTTCTAACAGATTCAGTTCTAGAAATTTTAAGAACATACTTAATTCTCACTATAATCTTGGAAAGATATTATATATATTCACATATATTGTATATATACATATGTATATATATATATATAATCTCCACACTTTAAAAATGAGTTGACTGAGTCTCAGAGAAGCAAAAGCAGATCCATGTCATACAGCTAATAAACGTGTTGATGGAATTCAATGTACGTCTGACAGAATCCAAACTCTGATGCTATTTCTGTGACATCCCATTGCAAGTCTTATCATGAAAGGGCATGGCCCATATGCTTCATCGTCAGCCAGTTTTGTGTAATTGCTGTAGTAGTGATCTCTGTTAACACAAAATGAGTAATAATGATTTGGGCTAAGAGGTAGTATCTCATTTTTCGGAAGTTTAGAAATCTGGAAGGGTGACATTTGTCACCTTAAAAGACTTTATTAGGAGTAAAGAGGTGCTAATAACAGTAGTTTTTGAGGAATGAAACCATTTTATAGAAGGCAGGGGAGAAATTCACAGGGATACATAAAAGCCATCTATTAACCGTAACAATAAAAATGGAGAGTTCAAAGATTTTATTTATTTATAATTATTAATGGCTCCCAAACTGTGTACCTGGAACACTTATCTTTGTAGAAAAGTTAAAAACAGAACACATTTTTAAAGAAAATATTAACTGACAATGAAATGTGGTGACTTCCAGATTATATTAGGAGACTGCAGTGCAAATTTCCAAATTCCAGAGATTCAGAGTGTTATGTCAAAATCTCAGATAAATAGGTTTTTCTTTGTTTGTTTCTACTAATGGCATTGTCTGTGTTTTCCTGCAAGTTCAAAAAGAGAGTTATATTCTATAGAAATTATGACTCATTTGTGAACCTTCTGCATGGAATGAAATAGACTCTGAACCTGATGTAAGATACAGTAAAGTATAGCCTATCAGTTGTTATTGATTAGATCAAAATGGGAGATGCTAGGACCTGGAATAAATGTACCCATTGAGGTAATTCAGGATCTGAAGCTCAGGAGCAAGTGAGGGGAAGAAGTCCAATGTGGCAGAGAAGATCTGCCACTTGGAGATAATATTTTATCTGGTGATAATATTTTGGGTAATGGGTGACTACTAAACCATCTGAGAGTCTAACTGTGTGTGTCAGTTAAGGAGGAGAGAACCGCTGGGAGCCAAGAGTATTGAGGACTGAGGTGAGCAGGAATTTGCCTCTGGCTGAGAGGGCCTCGGTTAGAATTAGGTGTTTCTCTTCCAGATTCTATGTGCTTACCTACTGCCAGCCTAGTTTAGGATTTTGGAAATTAAATGTTGGAATTCAACTGTAGAAGATGGAGACCTGAGGTGGCAAAATGTTGATTTACCTGACAGCACTGATTTGTCAGCAGACCTATAATTACCAACTATTCTCTCAAATCATAGGCTAGCACTCAAGCTATTAGATCATTCTCCCATTTCACATAATATTACAGGCAACATGATTATCCAGGTGTCATGTCTATGTAACTTGTGATAAAAGAAATTGTTGACTACATGTAACAGTGGCAACAATAAATGACAGATTGAATATGATCTTATTTCTCAGAGATGTAGGTTAAGCTTCCCCTTTTCTTTTCTTTCTTTTTTTTTTTTTTGGCATAGCACAAATTTATTTACTGACCAAAGGGGTGATCTAAATTAAATCAACACTTTGAAATAGATGCATGTAAAATGTTTGTGATAAAGATAATTGAACACAGTAATGAAAAAAAAAGCAGTGTGGAGATTTGCTCATTGAACTGAGCTTGTTCGTCCTCACAGCTAATTCCTGTCCACAATGATGATGGAATTTTTACCCTACTTTTTCATAGACATGAGTACAGGTGACATTATTCATGATGCATTCCATCACTAATTTCCCATTTTCCAATTTTCTTGTGATTGTGCTTTCCTTCCCATTCCATTCCTGATGTTGAACCAACGCGACGTCTGTGAAGTTGCAGACAGTCTCAGTTTTTCTGCCATCAGCTGTAGTTTCTTCAAACTTCTCTCCCAGGTTACATGAAAACTGTATTGTTTTCAAAGTGCTCTCAGTTTTTATGGTGAGGTTTTTGCCGTCAGAAGAGATGACACAATCTGGTTTGGCCATTGCACCCGCTTTTTGCAGAGCCATTCCCACTCTTCCTTCATGTATTCGTCAAAGCCTTTGCTTTCCACTAAGTGCCATCTTCCTACCAGCTGCTGAATGGTGGCCATGGTGGGCGCAGGCCAAGCTTCCCCTTTTCTTAATGTCTTTTCTGATGCTTAGTGATGTCTTGTGGAAAGCCCATGGTTTAGTTGTCTATATCCGTTCTTTAGTGATTGTAGTTAAAGATACACACACTCATGGACAGCCACACACACAGAAAATATGAATTCACTGTTTGCTTGACATGGGTACTTCTGAGGGAAACCAACAGGAAATTCCCAAGTTGGTCATCATTCCTTTTGCATTTTCTAAACACATAAAGCAATTTTAATCATTTTAAAAGTTAACTATCACATATAGTTAATCCTTTTAAAACATCAATGAGATAGACTATAGCCTACCTCCTCAAGTCTCTCACCTCAAGGTAATTAGCCATAGTTATGTAGATTGTAAAACCAGCAAGTGATGGGACCAGGTATCAACGCAGGACTTCTGTATCCTACTCTGGTACTCTTTGCACAACAACACGTTCTTAGCTACTTGCACACATTTATGCTTCTTTCTCCTGGACATTAGAGCATCTGGTCTGTAAAAACTTCTGGGGCTATGTCAAGGTATTTCTCCCTGGTTCCTACAGTTAGTTGTTCTTAGATTTTAGAATGCATAAAAATCACCCGGAAGTACTTGGTTAAAAATGTAAGTTATTTGGTCCAATCTCCAGTTGGTCCCAATGCAGGATGATCCATGAATCACATTAAGAAATGCTTAATGGCTAATAGTTAATAGATCCTAAGTGCTCTTCTGCCTTCATTCTTTCTTGAGTGATTTCATTTGCTCCTTTGGCTTGAGTTCCCATCTGTGTGCTGATGGTTCTAAATCAGTATCTTTGGGCTAACTCTCCAAGCCTGTATGCATTTATATACATTTATTCTTCCTATCATGAATTCACCCACTAGTGAACTCATTCTTTAGTAAATACAGAATTGCCTGGCTGGGCATTGGGATAAAGTGGTGACTGATCTTTTTTGGTCTTTGTTAAGTGGGTGAGATGAATTTAAACTCAAAAAAATTACACAAATATATCATTTTGTTAAGAGAGCATATTCTAGTTTGGAGTTTAGAGAAGACTTCCTATAGTAAATGATATTTGATTTGAGATCTGAAGATTAAATATACTGAACTAAGCTAAGAGAAAGGAAAAAGAGCATTCCAGGCAGAGGAAATAGCATTGACAAGGGTCCTAAGGCAGAAGATGTCTTGACATATTTGAGGAACCTAAAGAAAGCCAGGTGTGGCTCACATACATCAAGCAAGGCAGACAATGGTGTGACACAAATCTGGTATAGTAAACAGAGGCCGGATTTTTCTGAGTCTTGTGGATCACTTGGGGAACTGGTTGTTTTTTCTCTTAGTAACCCATGGAACGCCATGAAAGGGATTACTATAATGAGTTGTAGGACTTCCATCAAATGGGGTATCTCTCAAGCCTCCTGCCTAGCACTGAACTCTTTTCTTCCTCTGTCTCCTGATCCTGCTTCTCCTCCTGTCTCAATAATGATACCACGATCCTCTTGTTTGCTCAGATCAGAAAGTCATCCTCTTTAGCTCCTTCCTTGTCACACTGTAGTGGACATTTGCTTCTTTTCTGGCCACCCACAATCTGAATTCCTTTCTTATTGGTGTTCCTGAGTGTGTGAGCCCTTTGGGGGGCAAGAGTGCCCTGTATCTCACTGCAGAAGCTGAGGGAGCTGGAACTTCCTTCTCCCCATGCCCAGGAGCCTTGGCTTGAGCACATGACTCAGAACTGGCTGATGGGAAGCTTCTGCCAAGGACTTTGAGTTTGAATCCATCAGTTCACAAATCCTGACACTTTTGCCACATAATTATCTCTCAAATACCGTTCTTTTGGTCTCCATTGTCTCCATCCTTGTTCTAGCAACTGCCATCTCTTGTGTGGACTATATTAGAGCTTCCTAATTAGTCTTTCCGTCTCTTTGTCCTGTTACCCCTGCCCCGTCCCCTGGTCTGTCATCTCTGTGCATCCAGAGACACATCCAAATCTACAAAACTACAAGAAGAAGTCATTGTGGTTACTTTTAGGATGAAGTCCAAACAACCAGTGAACCCATTGTGTTGAAGATGCCTGTTTGCTTACTGTCCTCCTCACACGAGTCTATAAGCTCACAGGAAGCAGGGGCTGTGCCATATACCCTGGCATCTCTTAGGATGCCCACTGTGACCAGCAATGAGACAGCAGAACATTGTGGTTAGGAGCATGGGCTCTGGAGTCAGCCTACAATTGTGCAATCTTAAAGCAAGTTGTTTAATCTCTCTGTGACTCACTTTCCTCACTGAGAAAATGAAGAGATCCTAAGAGTATCTCTGTGTGATAATAAAACAAAAATAAGATGGACTTTCCAGCTGAACCAGTAGGTAATCAGTAGAGAGCCAGTCTACCTAAGAAGCATAAAGACTTCTTCCTCTGATCTTAAATAATTTCTGAGAAACATGAGCCAGAAGCCAAAGGCTACAATTACCTTCCTATGTATTTTTTAACTGAACTAAAATTACCATCCAGAATGCATTTTGGGAAGTGATCAATTATGTGATTATTTTTGTGGTTTGAATCCTTGAAAGACTCTGGGCACAAGCTGCTCCACACAGTATTAATAGCTAGTTATTGATGTTTTCATGAAACACAAAAACATGCAACTGCTTGAACTCCCTGGCTTGTTAACTGCTTTGCCTTGGGGCAGCTTCAACAAAGAGAACCAAGTAAGTCCATCAACATTTATTGAGTGCTTAGAAGTGTGATGAGCTCAAGATTAGGGCCCTGGGAAGAGAGAAAACACAGGATGCAAAGACATAGATTCTTTCCTTGATGAGGTTACAGTCTCATTCAGGGCAATTCAACATTATTTCTTAAGCTAACTGTTGTGAGAAGCACTGTGGTTTATAACCAAATATTACTATTAAATTGTTTATTTAAAAAAATACTGATTAGCATGTACCTGAATGTATACTGTCTGGGGCATCATAGAAGAGTAGACACAGAAAAGATAATTTATAACTAAATGACTAATGACAATTACTTTTTAATTAGTAATTATTATTTACTTTATAGCTATTAGTTATTACTACTAATAAGCTTAGAATATATAAAGGAGTCATAACATTAAAAATAATAACTGACATTTATTCAACCCAAACTATATATTAGAGGTAAGCACTGTGTGTGTGCACTTATTCAGTTGAAATCTCCTCACACGCTTGAGAGGTATGGCAGACATCTTTGGAACTCCGGGTCACCCTCCTGAGCCTTCTTCTCATTTTAGCCTCATCCTTCACTGATAGCCTCCCACCTTATCAGGTGCCTTCAGTCTTTCGGATTTCTGAGTTGAAGTCATCCTCACGTTCAGGGATTCCCTCAGCAACCCTCAACAAGGGTGTTCAGTGGTTATTAGGTAAATGCCGCAGACATCCACTCTGTAGGAGACGACACCTCTGGAGGTCCTGACTGAGTCAAGTCCCAATTGTCTACAGTGGCAGCCTCAGTAAGGCACCCTTACGTTGTTGTCTCCTCCTCCTCTGTGTCATTCTCCCTGCTCCTCATTCCTGCTTTCAGATCACCTCCCAAAGAAACTTCCTATCCTCATGTCTTTGCCCCAACTTCTACTGGGGGAACCCAAACCAAGACCCGAGGTCAAGAGTATTTATATCTTCATTTTATCAATGGGATGACAGAGCCTTGGCCCATTGAGCTGAGTGTCACTTACCTAGCTGACTCACCTTAAGCAGAACCAGGGTTTGAACATCTGCTCTTCATTACTACCCAGCCTTTTGTGAACAATATAAAGGTACCTGTGAAAAAGGCCTAACTAATCACAGTAAGAATGCCTAGGTTTGAGGGGCCTTAAAACTGCTCTCAGGGCAGTGAGGTGAATTGGGTTAGAAATTATCGTTAGTGACAGTAATAAGTGATCAAAAACACTTCTGTATTCATTGAAAAACATCAGGGCTTGGGGCGCCTGGGTGGCTCAGTCGTTAAGCGTCTGCCTTCGGCTCAGGTCATGATCCCAGGGTCTTGGGATCGAGCCCCGCATCGGGCTCCCTGCTTGGCGGGAAGCCTTGCTTCTCCCTCTCCCTCTCCCACTCCCGCTGCTTGTGTTCCCTCTCTCTCTGTGTCTTTCTCTGTCAAATAAATGAATAAAATCTTTAAAAAAAAATAAAAACATCAGGGCAAAACTGTGTAGAAGTCAGCAGGGCTTCCATCATCCACACCCTCCCCTGGCTCCCCCAATCTCCCAATGTCCTGAGCTGGCAGTGCTGTATCTTCTGATGATTAAGGTGTCCTGTGGCCACCTGCTCTCTGCTTCATCCTCTCCTGCCCTTCTCAACATTCCTTTGTACAATGACTCTGATATTTATTGTTATTGATTTTCAGTTAATAAGCTGTATCTCCTGGGAGAGTTTGCATGTTTATGCCTTTTCTGTTACACAATAGCAGGTTTTTCTGCTGAGGAAGGCATTTTAGGCAGTGGCAAACAGGTTGGGTATAGTTTTTGGATAGCAGAGCTTGTCCAGATATCCTGAAATCATGCCCCTTTAGCAACTAAGCACACATAAGGCTGGGTTTGAATGAAATAATCTTTGAACAACTTGAAGGTTCTACATTTTGAGGTGGAAGGACTGATCAAAAGAAAGGGAAAGAAACAGCATTCTTTCTGGCCATGTCCTTGGGAGGGACACAAGTATGTGTGTTTACCTGTGTGAATGTGCATGTGTGCATAATGACCTAACTGTACAAGACTCTGGGCAAATGGTATTCATTGATGACTTTTATAGACAATATAGAAATAAGGATCAAATACAGTAAAGGATCAGAATCTGGCTGCATAAAATTAACCATGATCACAGTCAAATATGTTCTCTGCCTCCCATGGTCACATTATTTTTAAAACAAAAATTTAAACAAAACTAATTTTTGCATCTCATTCATGAACTTTGTCCTAAATTTTGCTTGTTACAACACCAAATTATTACACAAGTGCTTGATCCTTATGGCCTGCTGCATGGGTAACTCATTTTCTGCCCACAACTTAAACAATTAGTGAAGTATTAATTAGAAGGATTTCCTTTTCTTATGGAAAAGACTATGTCTTAAAGCCTGAGGAAGAGTTACATCAAATTTATGGTTCAGGGTCTGATGATTGCTTTGTGCTGACTAGTATTATTGAGTTATGAATGTATTCATTTATTTCTGTAATTTGATTCTGTTGGTGGCTTTGATTTCTCTGGCATTGTTCAATGTGAGTATACATGATTTAGAAAGAAAAGTAGTTTGTGGGGAAGGGAGTCATTTCGATGTCAAGGTAAATCAAATCACATTGATAAGAAAACAGTTTGATTACAAGACTGAATAAACATGAGGAATGCTTGGACAAGCCTAGAAGAGAACTCTTCAGAGAAACTTTGTCCACCCTGTTGTCCTTCCCCATTGCGTTGGGGGATGATTACTCAGGTTTGAAGTGTAAATAACTTTTAGGGAATTGTTTGTCATATTCCTGTGGCACAAGGTATCTAATGTTTTAGAAACTCAGACTCTTAAAGTTCAACAGCAGAAAACAAAGGAAAGCATTTGGATTTATGTGGCATTTCTTAGTCTCATGGGTTTCTAGGCTATCAGGAACCTTTTAAATCATTTAGGCCACTTCTGTCATTTAACAGTTGAGGGAAATGAGGGTCTAGAGGTCAACTGGCTTTTTTTTTTTTTTTGGTCCCAGATTGCACAGTAATTGTGCTCAAGAACTTAGAAACTGGTTCTCCTCATATAGTCGATTGTAAAACTACACACTGAATTGCAATAGAAGGATGCTGCTGGTCAAACGGCTGTTCCCTCAATGATAGCATAGATGCAATGAATGACTAATCCCCTCAGAGCCCACTACCTAATTTATAGAAATACAAATGCAAAAATGCTCAATGCACTTATATTTACCAATATTAGAATGAAAATCTGAATATACAAAAAATAAAAATAGAAGGAAATGTTAAAACATTTTTGAATGAGGTTAGAGAAACATCATTACTTTTGATATATCCTAATTCCTGATTTTCTCTATTAGGTGATAAGAAAAATGATTCTTTCGATCACCGTTCTAACTTTATGTCATTGTCATTGAATTTTGGGGCTGGAATGGCTGGACTGGGTCTTGCAGATTTTGAGTACAGATGTTCCCAAGCCCAGACGTGTGCCAGCATCACCTGGGTGTATTTTACAAAGGTTCTAGGCTCTCAGTCCTGAGGATTCTGATTTATGGGTCGGGAGAAGGACCTGGGGATTTGTATTGCCACTAGGATTCCCTAAGGTTCTGAAGACCACCCAACTTGGAAAAGTAATCCAATTCCCTTGTTTCACAGATGAGAAAAGCTTAAAACCCAGATATTATATGCCTGGGTCTTTTTTGGGGGATGGCAGCTCAGCACATTGAGTGATGGGAGAGGGAGAACCAGCATCTTTAGGAAGTTGATCCAAGCTTCAACTTCGTGAAAGCTCTCACACTGAGCTGCTTGAACACATGTAACCTATATGTCCCTTTATTGTTCATTTTTTTGGGCTAGAAAAAGCATGTAACAGGAATGAGCTCTCTAATAAAATCCCCCATTATATATAGTGCAGTGTCATGGTAGAATCATTGAATTAGTTCCACTCCATGGGGAGAGCCAGAGGGAGGAGAGAGGCAGGTAGGGGGAAAGAGAAATTTAAATAGTGCCAGTGATGCTTCTTGCCAATTCATTCAAAGAGCTTTTGCCCCTGAGTAGACTTCTCTGGCTTGCTCTCTGCCCCAGGAGGCTGACCTGTGTCTACTGCATCCAGTCTCCTTTGCCAGCAGGCTTCTGGTCAGGTTTGCAGGAGGTGAGATGGAGGAAGGGAAAGGAGGTCAGGGTATCTCTTCTCACTTTCTGTTTTGGAGCCTTAGCTCTGGCTTGCGGTGTCTGTCTGGTTCATGGCTGTGTCAGCCACCACAGCAGCTCTCCCCGAGCACTGGGCACACTGTTTCTTCCCCTTTGTCCTTAATTAATCCCCAGGCACAGTAACCATGTCCCACAATATCTAGACTCTAGGACCTTATCATCCCCTTTTTGTTCCCTTAACCCAGCTCTCATTCTGTAATTGGTCCTCTTCTTCTTCATTTGAGCCACTGGCATTAATTCTGCTTCCTGCAGGCACTTAGATTAATGCAAGAGGGGAACAGAATTATTTAGTCATTCTAAAGTTCCTGTATAGTGCCAGTATCTCCTTGAACCAACAGTGATTTACCTTTAAGAATACAATGATGGGAAATTCTCCTTTGCACAATTACTCAATTTGCATTGCACATTACATTTTATCATTTTGAGTACATATTTTTAAAAAGATTTTATTTATTTATTTGAGAGAGAGAGCATGAGTGGGGGGTAGGAGAGGCAGAGGGAGAGGGTGAGGGAGAAGCAGACTCCCCGCTGAGCAGAGAGCCTGACGTAGCTTGATCCTAGGACCCTGGGATCACAACCTGAGCCAAAGGCAGATGCTTTACTGACTGAGCCACACAGGTGCCCCTTGAATGTACAAATTTGTTGACACAAAAGTGTGCACACTATACTGTGTGAACTATTTAAGATGTTTTCAAAGGTGATTTGATTACAGAGGATTTCCTCCTTAGACATTGACTTCAGAACCTCCTTCCATGGTTAAGTACAACTTCAGTGTACATATCATAACAAAATTTAAGACTGGGAGGGAGATCATAGAGTGGGAGAACCAAAGTAGAAAAAAATTCAATTGATCTAACTCCATAACGTACACTTTACTGTGTTCCAGAAGTCTGAAACAAACCCTTCAAAGTACCTCACAGAAGAATATAAGTTGGTACAACCACTTTTAAGGACAATTCGGCAATATCTACCAAAGTTTTAAATAGATGTATCCTTCCATTTTTTTTCCTTTTTTGAATGATGCTTTGAATATACACATTTAAGACTTTGTCTCCACATTGTCCTATGTAACACAGTATACAACCTAAACATCCATTGCCACATGTAACTTAGTATATAACCTAAACATTCAGTGTCATATGAAACACAGTATATAGGTTAAAGATCCATCAAAGGAGACTTGTTAAAAATGTATAATGTATTCAGACAATGGGTTAGTCTCCTGACCTTGTAAAGAATGAGAACTATCTAGATGCTTGAGATATATTAAGGTGAAAAAACTCTAAGATGCATACAGCATGTTGTGTCAGCCTATTTGTGAAATATATCCCTACTTTTTTTTCTTTTTTTAAACATAAGTATGTATTTTTTATATAATAAAACAAACCATATGCCATGGTGGTGCTGGTGAGAACTTAGAGACATTTACTGCTAATTAACTGACTTCATAGGAACTCATTATCTCCAATTAAGAGTACCTCTGTGTGGGGAGCCCCCTTCAAATTCCACTCCCTGATTCCAAACACTTTAAATCTAAAACCCATTGCTGGGTGCCTGCCCCTTTGTCACTAGGGAGTGGACTCAAGCTCTGACTTCATTTACAGAGAAATTCCTGTGTGCCCTATCACTTGGGAATGTGGAAGCTGATTTCTGCAGGTGATAAAGTTTTCATCATCCAAAATGTCAGCGACACAAAGGAGAATGTAGGAGAGTATTATGCCAGGAAGTGGGGAGAGTTCAGAACAACAGGACAAAACTCCAAAAGCCCGAGCAACTCACAGAGAGGTTTCACACAGAGGAAAGGTGTTAAATCAAAGAGAGCAGGGTTTACATTTTTAGATGAAGCCATTGGCTGCCAGAAAGAGATTGAAAAGATGAATATATGGTCATAAATTCCTCTATCTTAAAAGGCAGTTTGGGTAGTAATACTTCAGCGATTTTGTAGGCTGGCCATCTGGGACTTGAGGTTGCAATGAATTATTGCCATGCTAGGGGCTTGCAAGCCAAGTTGAGAGGTTTGTTTCCAGACCACGACCCCTTTCCTTTCCAGGGACACTTGTCTCTATATACGTTCAGTCTTTTATTCATTCCCGAAGAAACTTTGAACCCTAACCATTTGTCTCTAAATGCTAAGTGAATAGTGTTAGAACACTTACAAGGGAAGTCATGGGAATGTCTTGTATAAATTGGACAGCTATCTTTTAAAGTGAACACTACATCCAAAAACAGTCCAAACTAATTTCTAATGTTAGAAGTCAGGTTAGTGGTTACTCTGTCATATAGACAATCTGGTACTATATTTCTAATGTATAGGGATGCTAGCATAATTAATAAATTATAAACTAATTTCAATGTATAATTGAATTAAAAGTTGCTATTGCTACAATCAATTGATGCTAAAATAGCAAAATAATTATTGACATTTTCTGATTGCTTACCCAATGGCAAGCATTGTCAATATCCTTTTGGATATATATATATATATATATTTGCACAATGATCAAATGAGGAAAATACAATTGTTACCTTCATTTTATAGCTGAGGAAGGCAGGGAATAGAGAGTTTAAACTACTTGCCTAGAGCACATTATGAAGAAACTCAGAGTGGAACACCGTGGTCTTTTTGGCTCTAAAACACTTTTATCCACTTCACTGCAGTGTCTAAAAACACAACTACTATTGAAAGGGAAACCTGAAAAATTATGGGAATGCTAAAAAGAGCCACCAGTACTCAAAATAGCTGGAAAAGGTGATGTTAAACTTGAGCCAGTGATTCGGCTTTTAAGAAGCATTCCAGGCTTAGAAAGCACAGAGAGTACTGGGACAGGTCTCTGCTGAATGCTAGCCCCTTTGGTTAGCCTGAGCAATATAAAATACATCACATTGAGTCTTCACACTGAGCTCAATTTCTTGGCAATTCTGCCTTTCATGGGGGTGGAGTGGTCTGTTTCTGGTGACCTAAGTAAAGTAAGGGCGGAAGGCTCATTAGCTTAGTGAGTCTCTTTCCTGTACCCAGGATCCTCTGATCTGAGTCATTGGAGTTTTTCCAAGTTTGTGTGGTCATAGAAATTCAGAAGTAAAAGAACTTTGAAGTTCTTCACTTTGTTCTGGTCTTCTCACATGTCACATCACCACTGGTACAAGTATATTTAGGGAGCACATCCAGCATTTGTTTCACTTGTGGTTTTTTTGTGTGTCCTATTAATATTTTTTCCAAAAAAACTGATATACGTTTATTGTATAAAATTTGACAAATGCAAGAAAATCTCAATTCTTTTACCAATAATGTGAAGTATAAAAATGAGCCAGTTTGTGTGTGTGTGTGTTTATGTTTGAGGACAACTTTTGAGCAAGAAAATTCTTTTTACATGTATTGTTTTAAAACTAATATTCAATTTATTAGTTACAAATTTTTTAAAACAGAGTTTTCTTGTACTTTTGTGTTAAACCTGTATATCTTATTCTATTTATAGATGTAGTAAAATTTTAAAAATCACTTGTTAAAATCAAGGGGGTTTTGAATTAATGTTATCTTCCATTTGCAAATGAGGTTAACTATATAATTGTAAATGTTTAAAATTTAATTTATACATTAAAATATTTAGTTTTCTCTTTGGGCATTTTAATTGACTGATAAACAGAACCTTCCCAAGTGGTTAAGTAGTTTTTTAAAAGAATAAGTTAAACTTATAAATAAGGTGAATATTAAGTTCTCTTACACATTCCAACGATGTTTAGAAACTTAACTAAATTCTTGGGGCACCTGGGTGGCTCAGTGGGTTAAGTGTCTGACGCTTGGTTTCTGCTGAGGTCATGATCTCAGGGTCCTGGAATCTAGCTCCTAGTCAGGCTCTGCGCTCAACGGGGAGTCCCTCTCTCTTATGCTCCTCCCCCCCCCACTCACACTCTCTCTCTCACTCTCTCTGTCTCTTTCTGAAGTAAATAAATAAAAATCTTAAAAAAAGGAAACTTAACTAAATTCTCTTTGAATAACTAAGATCACAAGTCCAAAATCAATTAATTATGTTTAAATTTAGAATCCTGAGGCTTATATGTTAGCTTAATAAATTAAATTGTTTTAAATATTTCTAATAGTTTACTAAATACAGTTTCCACTTTTACAAATGCATTTTCCTAAACTTAACACATTTTTTTCTAATTATGGATTTGATTTATCATCTCCATGCTAAATTTTAAACATTCCTGTTTAAGGCCAGTTAAGATTACAAATCAGTGGGCAATTTGGGGCGTGGATGCAGTATTTGATTCTCCCTGTGTCCCTTACCTACACACTGACCTGCTTGTTACAGTTGCTATAATAACAGAGACTCTGTGTCCTTTAGAGGACACTGGAATCTCCTGGGTTCAGACTACTGTTATGTAATATTTCTGTCTACCCCTGTTGAGCTCCTTTATAATTCTCTTCATGACTTGCCTCGTGTTTCACACTTGCTTGATTCTCTTAATACATTTTAATGTTTTCCCATCTAGCCCAAAACACTTTTTCTTTGTATGCCATCGAATATTTCACACACATATGTAATACATTTGTAATCTCATTTAACTCTATTGCTCTTTTGTATTGTTGAAATTCTGCATTCTTTCCAATATTGTTCCCGACTGGCAAAGCCACAATGAGCTAGAATGGCATGACATTGGATACTGTATGTCCCTCCGGTCTTTGGCTCCACAGGCATCACACTGAAGTCAAGCTAATGACAGTAAGAAAAAAATAATCACCACCTAGAATCCCTCCATAGACATTGCCACTGTTGACTTTGAGCACATTGCCTTCCAGGATTCCTGTGGTTAAAGTGTTTCAGGGCTCAGTTCTTGGACTCTTTTTTTTTTCTACTTACACTTGCTTTTTAAGCATCCCATTCAGTTCACCAATTTTAAATGCCACATATATGCTGATGACAGCCTTTTTTATATCTCCTACTACAGACCTCTTTCCCAAACTCTACACTGTTTTGATCCTACTGTTACTTGACTACTAGAATCTAAGTAGAATTTAGTCTAGAATCTAATTCCTTCTCACATATCCGCTGTCAGCTATGCTCATGCCTACTTGTGTGCCTCCATCATCTCTAGTTACTGCAGTGGCCTCCAAACTGACCTCCTTGCTTCTGCTTTGACCCTCACTAGTGGCCAGCAAGAGGCTCTTAATCTTAGAGTACATCACATCATCTTCTGCTAAAAACTTTGCAATGGCCCTTTGTTTTACTCTGGATCAGACCCAATACCCGTACAGTGGCCCTATGTCATCTTTTCCCATTACCTCTCCAAACTCTTTCCCTGCTGCTGAGCCCCTCACTTGCTCTGTTTTAGCCACACTGGATTCTTCCTCTAGTTCACCTGGGGCACTCCTGCCTCGGGGTATGATACAGGCTTGTCTTCTCACACCTTAAGACAAAGTGAATGCAATGAGTTTATTTTAAATGTCATGCCAGGTTAACACTGTGTGGAAGAGAGGAAATGAGTCAGAGATGGGAAGGAAGTCAATAAAGGGTATGCTACTGCTGGGGTCAAATGGATCCAACCCCTCTGAATAACTTCAGAACCTCACTACTTCATGCATGGGCTATAAACCAGCAGCATTGGCATCACCCAGGAGTTCGTTAAAATGAGAACCTCAGATTCTACTCTAGACCTACTGGATCAGAATCTGCATTTGAACAAGGACTCTCATGATGCATATGTCCTAATTGATGTCTGAGAAACATGGCTCTAGGAACTGATGCAGAACATGTCTCAGAGTTATCCCGCTGAAGAGCAGGGAAACCGGGGGTGTTTGTTCATCAGCTCCTTGGTTGTCATTGGTCGAGCCCTAATTTCAGAGCCATTCATTTCCAGATTGTCTCATGTGCTGACTGAGCATGCTACAGAACCTCTGTGCGAGCTGTGCTGTAGCCTGAAATGCTCTTCCGTCAGGTATTCCCTTGGCTAACTCTTCCACCTCCTCTTAGTCTTTGCTCAAATCTTACTCTCAGTGAGCTTTTCTCTATTTAATTTTGTGACCGGCATGCACCAACCTGGAATTCCCATTTTCCATTGTTCTATTCTTCCCTTTAAAAAATAATTCAAAAAACTCAATTGTACTTATCTTGCTAATTCACTGTATAATCCATTTCCGTCCTATGTTCAATGTTTGCCTGCACTACTAGAAAGTTAGCTTCATCACAGCAGGGAATTTTGTCTCTTTTGCTTGATTATTTCAATAAATACATTTCTGTATTTTTAAGTATAAAGAAGATAGTAGTAGACATAAAATTTTACATTCTGCATTTTGTTGGGCATTGTATCATAAATATTTCTCACATCATGAAAACTCTTAGTAAATGTCATTTTTATTGGCTGTCAAATATTCCATTGTTTCTATAAATTGTAATTAAACATTCTTTTTTGTTGTTTGTATTTCTTGTTTTGTTTTTATTTAAACGGTCTTATAATGTTTGGCATTTAGGTTGTTTACTATTTTCTTTGAATGATTATAAAGAATGCTGTCATGAGCTTCTCTGTGCATAATCTGTTTCATTAGAAATATTATTTCTTTAGAACAGATTCTTAGAGGTCAGAATATTGAGACAAAGGCTAAAAATAACTGTCAGGACTTTTGAAAAATACATACAAAGTTTCTTAACCTCTAACCAACAATGAATGAATATACACGAATTGCCATACCCTTTCCATCAACCTGAGGCAGCCTAGCATAGTGGAGCCCATGTCTGGAGATAAACTGGCTTGGCTTGAATGTCAGTCATAAGCCAGTTCCCTGACTTACTAGTTGTGTGACTTTGGACAAGTTACTTAACTTATCTGTGCCTCACTTTCTTCATTTGTTAAGTGGAAATGATGAAAACAGTATTACTTACCAAATAGGATTATTGTGAGGATGAAATGACTTAGTGTAGGTGACACACTTAGATGAGTAGCTGGTACAAGATAACCACTACGTAGCCATTAGCTAGTATTTTATCGAGCCCTTTGTAAACTGGGCAAGTGGATGAAGGGTACTTTGTTTTTGCCTTATGTGTGTTTTGAACTTGCATCCTGAAGAAGGTGAAAGTTTTTCTTTATATTTGGCATTTATATTTTCTCTTTTGAGAATTTTACGTTCTCCTACCATTTTCTTATTGTTTACATAGGAAAGATATTATTCGGGGCAAATATTTTCCTAACTAAATATTTGCTGTTCAGTTGTTTATGTTTGATATCTATACATTGTATATGTTATATGGTAATATATTAATATTTTCCTTTATCATATCTTCATTTTTAAGTGTAGAAGATTTTCCTTATTCAGAAATCAGAGAGATGATTGCCTACATTTTAGATTTTATTGGTATCATTATTGGTTTATTTTTTGATTCTTTTATCTTCCTAAAATGTATTTCAGTGTTTCTTAGGGACTAAATTCTAACTTGGCTTTTATTTCCAAATTAGTCTACTATTTCTGAGGAAATTTGAGTAAGAACAGAAAAAATCGGGCCAATTCTCTAATTCTGGCACCAGAAGCTGTGGTGACTTAAACTTTCATAGGAGGGCTCTTTTTCAGCATTTTCACAAGAGTCCTCCCATGCTCCCCAGAGTTGCTGTGCAAAATCTCCCGTAACATTGCTAACTAGCAGGGGGATTAACTCTGACTTTCTCATAGTTGAGAGTTTTAACTTGAGGCTGCATTCTGAAAGAGTCTATGGAACAAGCGTTCTCAAATGCACACAAAACATCTGGCTTCATATGAATAATTTGATGCCATCAGTCACAAGAGGCTGTTGCTGGGCACAATTCTGGGTAATAGAATGTTTCTAGCACTTCATCCCTATTGAAGCTTGTCTGTCCAGGAAGTGTAGTGCTGTCACTGGTGAAAGGGATTATTTGGTAAGATTTATGGAGACTTTAATGTTTCAAAACCTGGTTCTGTACTTTTCAATTTAGTATGACACAGTTGGAGCTTGCCATTATAAGAAATCACCATACTACAGATTCAGACTTTTGAGTCCTAGATCCAAATAATTGCTAGAAAAATGTTTCTTATTTTCTTAAAACTTTCACTACTGTTAGAAAAAGTTGAATGAAAAAACATTGGAACTTACTGATAAATCATGAACTTATCATTGAAAAGGCAAATCTATAGGTGAAGCCTTTTTTTTTTTTAAAGATTTTATTTATTTATTTGAGAGAGAGAGAATGAGAGATAGCACGAGAGGGAAGAGGGTCAGAGGGAGAAGCACACTCCCTGCCGAGCAGGGAGCCCGATGCGGGACTCGATCCTGGGACTCCAGGATCATGACCTGAGCCGAAGGCAGTCGCTTAACCAACTGAGTCACCCAGGCGCCCCTGTAGGTGAAGCCTTAACTATGATTTTTCACCGGTGACATATGAGGATGCCCATTTTGTCAGAGCCTCGTCATCAGGGTGTGCTGTCAGACATAGTTTTTGCCAATCCACAGGTATGACTTATTTCCTTGTCATTTTAATTTGCATTTTATCTTGCTGGCTCTTGATGAATGCTAGGCATAAACTCAATTAACTTTTGCACAGTTGACTTTTATTTTCCTTTAATGCTCATGATGTCTGCTGCCCAGTGATTTGGATCAACTATTGCAACATCTGAACCAACTGGCCTGTACTGTTTGATCAAAATCACTGGATTGTCTTATTTATTTTCTTGTTTTACAATTACAGTCTGCAGATAAATAGGTATTATTTTAGTGGTCAAACTTGGTTTTGCTATATGCTACATTACAAGAATCACTCTGCCTAACACGGCAAATTGACTTGATTAAGTTCATTAAAATAAGACAATTATTTATAACAAAATACTCATGCCTTGCTTCTAAGTTGGTTAGAACACATCATTGGTAATGTGTGAACAAAAGACGAAAAATCACATTTCTGTATATTTGGGTTTCCTTGAACACGAAATTAGTTTCTTAGGAGTTGGTCCTTACCAACTTAGTTATTATATTTTGTCTTTTTTTTCCTGTCATTTCTCTAGTAAAGTTATACCAAACTAACCATTCAATTATACTTTGGTAAATGTTTACTTTGGGGAAATATATTTCTTAAGATTTTATTTTTTGTGTGTACTTCTTTTGATATGTACTGCTACAAAACACACAAGTACTATTGTATTGATGACAGATTTATTTGGTGCTTCAAGCTGATCAACTGAGGTATTTTAGTCTGTAACCATGTCTAGGCAAAATGCAAATGTGAGTATTTGATTTTTTTTCCCCTACTGTCAGTAAACATTTGGAAAGTGCTAAGCATACTTCTCTGAGTTAATTGTTTTATAGAATTAATTTTCAAGGCTGTTAAGACATCTTTGTGTTAGGTGGTGTTTGATTTTTCAGGATGAACTTATTCCTACATAAATTTTATAGGGAAACATTGATAGAGTCAATCAAATAATAGGATGGAACAGAATTAAGATTAAGACTAATAGAAATTGAAAGGATATGAAACTGAAATATTTGCTTTGCCTCTAGTAATTACAATATATAACTGACACCAAGGAATTTTAGGACAACTAAATAATGACAGAGGTAAAATCTACAGAATAACTGGAGGAGAGCTGTGGGTGCTCTCCTCCCCTCCCACTGGACATCTTTCATCAGCTTCTGTGAACCTCTGTATGATTTCTGTGGTTGAAGGAGCATACATGGTCCATCTGAGGACAAGCTAGAAATGCCAGGGAGTTCACATCTTGGGAGCAGCCTTTAACTAACGACTAGAGGGAGTTGGCAAATACATCCCCCCACTTCTGTGCACTGCGGTGGGACAACTCTGTAGTGTGCTCCATACCATTCTTTCTACTTTCCCTGAAGCTCAATCTCCAGAGAAAGGAAAATGCCACTATTTCAAACGATCCATGCTCTTTCACACCTCTATGTTGTTGAATATGCCCTTCCTCCTTTTGGACTGTTCTTTCCCTTCCATGTGGAAGGGAAGTTTAGTATAAGGTGGTGGCTCTTAACATGTTCTCCTTGAACAATCGGCATCACCAGGGAGCCCATTAGAAATGCAAAATTTTGGCCCCACCCAGACATACTGAATTAGAGATTCTGTCAATCTGTGTTTTTTGTTTTGTTTTGTTTTGTTTTGTTTCATTCTGTGTTTTCACCTTCAGGTGGTTCTGATCTGCCATAAAACTTGAGAACTACTTTTATAACTATTGACAACTATAAATATTGGGACCTGAGACAAGGAGATCCTGCTGTAGTTTGTTATAAGGTTAGACATCCCAATTGTTTTACCCCAACCCCCTTTAAAAGAGACAAAATTATAGTTAGAAAGCTCACTGCTCACTGGTCTTGATTCAGGAAGCTGATGAGAGGGAGAGAAGGAATACACACACACACACATTTATTCCTATCAGGGATAGGCATTGGAAATTGTGGTGGGGATGGATTAAGAGAAAATCTGAAGTTTTTGGTTTTCCCCTTCCTGGAAAAGAGAGGATGCCTTCCTATCCCAAAATATCTACTCCACAGTGACTGAAATTTCACCAATTAGAGTTAATAAGAAAACATTCCTGAGTAGGTTAAAGAATATATGGGGAAATGATTAGCCATAAATTTAATGTGAATTAGCTTAATTAGCTTTCATTCTAACCTGGCTGAGATGCCTAAAGAAAATGAGAGTTTTGAGTTTAGGGAAAGGTAATTTTAAAACAAGACATACATGAGGATGAGTAGGAGGTACAGGTCTTCATAAGGGGGAGGAAAGATGATCGGGGAAGGATTTAAGCAGTTAGAGGCCTTGCTGATTTTGCACAGGGCACCAGGGGGAGGAGGGAAGTGCTGAAGGTATATGGCAAAGCAAATACTTGCTGTCTCTCACTTTTATTTTAGATCCTCTTAGAAGCCATCGGCTCTCAGTCAAGGATGGGTGCTTTATTGTCTGTTCTTTGTTTGCTTTTTTAAAACATCCCTACTTAACTTTCCCATCACTTGTTTTCATTTTCCTGGATTCAGGAGATAGGAGTGTATGGAAGCAAACTCGTATTTTTTCTGGCAGGAGCATAGATGAAAAAAACATCTAAGGGGAATCTCCCACAAATGAATTCTAGGTACCTAGTAAATGCTATAAGAATAACTTGACCTTTACAAAATGACCACTCTTTGTATTAAGTATGTGGAAGAAATTCCTCGCTTCCGTTGAGTTCTACAAACATTTTGTGTGTGTGTGTGCAGAAAAATGCTAATGGGATCCACCACAGATAACAGGAATACCAAGACATAGGGCATCCTCTCTTTTCTCTGTCATCCAGGAAAAGGGGAAAGGGGCGGTAGACAAATAACTGTACTACAATCTGAAAATAAGGGATTTTGTGGGGAGCAAAGGGCAATAGAAGTTTAATAAAAAGTACAATCATTGTTACCTTCCATGAATTTCTGAGATCCAATCCAGAGCCAGGTGCAAAAGGAGCTGGATGGAGAGGACCTGATGACTTTTATGTCTAACTTCTCAACAGCTCCTTGCCTCAGTTTCCCTCCTTCCTTTAGATTCTTAAGATATGTGACTTTTTGTGTCTAATTTTTGGTGAAATTGCTCTCACAATAGATGCTTAGCCTGCAAAGGCAAGGGACAGAGAATTATTTAGGTATGCTCTCTCAGGGTCACAGGGCTATTTCATGGTGACACAGAGATCCATGGCTCCACGGTGTCGCCATAATTTCATTTCTGTTATTTCCACCTAGAAGTAGACCTACTGGCTGTACATAAATGTGGTCAATTTGTTGCTAACAAGATTTTAAAGAAATGATCACATCTTTGAAGCTTCAATAAAATGTCCATAGTTCATTTAAGGAGACCATGGTGAGTCTTCTCCTTGCTTTAGAGTTTAGTGCAGGGGGCTGGCAGGTCAATGCCTCAAATTTCCATTGTGCTCTGCTCAGTTAGGATCAGGAGAGAATGGATTAATATTGAGACTGCATAGTATCATTCAATATGCAGGTGGGAACAGTGAAACAAATTCAGTGTGGCTGATTTCCCAAGAGATGATGCTCACATGAACCAGAAGCTCATTCAGAGGAATTAAATGGAAATCTTCCAAATACATATTTACTCACATCCTTCACTTCCCTCTCTTATTTCCTGTACTTCTCGCTCCTCTGCACTCAGTCTATCAGCAGGAACCACCACCTAAAAATCTTGTTAGGAGCAGTTAAATAGGAACAACCAGAGGTACCGTTTAATTTACCTTCAGGAAACAGGCTATAAATGAAGAGTCCCCATCTCTTTGGATGTGCTTGCCAGAACTTTAGAGGTTTTAATTTGCCATTGTAGACCATCACCAGGCCAAAAAGCTTTCATAGAAGAAAGTCTTGTATTTAGTTCTCAAAATTGGAGAGGGGTGAGAATGTTTGAGAAGTGAAATATGTAAATAAATAAATTCATTCTGCAGGGATGTCTAGCTGACTAATCCTACTTTTATTATAGAAATCGGCCAGGTTTATGATTCATTCACTCCAATTTCATAGTACCTTTGGAATTCTGAGCTAATATTTAGGCCTCCAAATTAGATGTGCAAGCCACTGTGTCTTTCTCTAAGCTCTGGACTGACTGCAGTATGCATGTTGATTGGCCTGGCTATATAGGAGCTCACCTTCTAGTCTGGATCAGAGAGCTCAACACCAGGTAGAGTGAGGAAAATCCTTATGAGCTCTCCTCCCCATGGGTGGCCTACCTAACAAGGAAGCCAGCTCCAAGATATGTTCTCCAGCTCTCCCTAGTCCTCTACTGTTTCTGCCTTTGATTTTTTAACAGTCTTGGTTCCGTAGGTTCCCAGCACCACTCTCTGTTTTGTTTTTTCTGCATGACATGATTTATGCTGCCAACTCTCACTGTTCACCATTTCTTCACTGCTCCCTTTTATTCTAAGACTGTTTTTCTGTAAGGATGAGCCGTGCTAGGCTGACTCAGAATATCGGGTTTGAGTGAGCCCCTTCCTCCGTGTCCAGGTAATGCTGGTAAGCTGCTGTAACAAACAATGCCAACATTTCAGTGGCTTTACATAAAGGTTTTTTTTTGTTCACATGACGGCTCAATACAGATTAGGAGGCTATCTTCCAAGTTGGACACAGGCATCTGGGCATTTTCTTTAGCATTTACCATCTTGGAGTCCTTTGCTTCCAATTAGTGAGAGAAAGTCAACGGCTTTTAGGAGGAACTTTTAGGAGCCAGTCCGTTCATTGGCCAGAGCTAATCCCAAGGCCCTAGTCTAATTGCAAATGAGACTAGGAAATGTACTCTTCCTATGTGCCTAGGAAGAGAAAATCAATCAACATCAACTACTCTCTACCACACCTGTCACTGAATGATCTCTTGACTTCCAATAAGGGAAGTCATATTAAGTGACTATAATGCAAGGGGAAACAAGCAAACACAGTTTGAAATTATTTTCTCTTGAATGATTAATTAATCATGTCCACAAATTTTACTCTCTATTTGCATGAACACCCATGTAAAGTTCTGAAGATCTGAATTTCCTTATCTCTAATTATAACTTTAATACTACTTAAATCCATCTCAAGCACATATAAAAAAGGCCAAAAACAAAAACAAAAACAAAAAACCCTTAACCCAGCCAGCAAAGTTAACCCCAGAATAGCTTTGGGAATAGTTTACTCCACTTTCATGGTTAGTGTCAATAAAAGATACTCATGGGTCATCTAATTTAATAAGAAAGTAGCTGTAGATTTATTAAGGTTCTGTGTAAGGATTTCCTGTCTCCTGTCACAATGGACAACAGTCTAGTACATAATAGGTACTAGATAAAAGTTAATTTCTTTCCCTTCCTCTGATGACTTAATGAATCTGAATGTCTTTTGTAATCCTTTCCTAGTAGTGTTGAGACTTGTATTTGTTTAGAAGCTCATCTTGTCCCAAGTGTTCAAATATTTTTTCTAGGCTTGGAAGTTCCTGTTCAAATGCCATGTTATCTGCACACTTATTATATTAAGGAGCCACAGAGAGAGTTGCTCTGAGCCAGGGATCTCATTCAGCCTCCTGACCAGACCCACCCCAGAGCACTCAGCAGAAAGACACCCACTGCACAATCTAGATTTGAGATGTTGAGGGGATGTCACTCTCTATACCTTCATTTCCAGGAAGTTAATGATCAAATCAACAGGTCATTTCTTTCCTCTCAGAAGTGGAAACCAGAAGTGAGCCCAATGGGGGTATTTGAAGGGTCAAAATTAAGGAATGGGAAAAGAAGCCCTAGACCTGTTAGGATCTGGACATCCAACAAGTTTTGTCCATCACAGTATTCCAGAAGGCAGAGCCTCTCCCACAGAAATATATAAATTTAATCTCTGGAATCTAGGCATTAATGTTGAAGGGGAATATAGAACTTTGCATTCAGTTTTTTTTTAAATCTAGGAAGAATAGATTTTGCTATGCTAATTCAAGGTGTTACCATACTCGCTCCATCTAATGCTTGCTTGTTTTGACAGTCTTTTTTTATTATTAGTTTCAGAGATAGAATTTAGTGACTCATCAGTTTCATATAACACCCAGTGCTCATTACTTCAAGTGCCCTTCTTAATGCCCATCACCCAATTATCCCTTCGCCCCACCCACTTCCCCTCCAGCAACTGTCAGTTTGTTTCCCAGAGTTCAGCATCTCCTATGATTTGCCTCCCTCTCAATTTTCATCTTATATTAGTTTTCCTTCCCTTCCCTATGCTCATCTGTTTTGTTTCTTAAATTCCATATATGAATGAAATCATATGGTATTTGTCTTTCTCTGCCTGACTTATTTTGCTTAGCATAATACCTTCTAGTTCTATCCATGTCATTGTGAATGGCAAGATTTCATTCTTTTTAATGACTGAATAATATTCTATTATATATATATATGTATATATATATACTACATCTTCTTTATCTATTCATCTGTCGATGGACATCTGGGCTCTTTCCATAGTTTAGCTATTGTGAATAGTGTTGCTATAAACATTGGGGTGCTGGTGACCCTTCGAATCACTATGTTTGTATACTTTGAATAAATACCTAGTTGTACAATTGCTGGGTTGGAGGGTAGCTCTATTTTTAACTTTTTGAGGAACCTCCATTCTGTTTTCCAGAGTGGCTGTACCAGTTTGCATTCCCACCAGTGGTATAAGAGGGTTCTTCTTTCTCCATATCCTTGCCAACATCTGTCATTTCCTGACTTACTCATTATAGCCTCTGACTGGTGCGAGGTGTATCTTATGGTGATTTTGATTTATATTTCCCTGATGTCGAGTGATGTTGAGCATTTTTTCATGTGTCTGTTGGCCATTTGGATGTCTTCTTTGGAGAAATGTCTGTTCATGTCTTCTGCTCATTTCTTGACTAGATTTTTTGTTTTTTTGGGTGTTGAGTTTGATAAGTTCTTTATAGATCTTGGATACTAGACCTTTATCTGATAAGACATTTGCAAATATCTTCTCCCATTCTGTCGGTTGTCTTTTAGTTTTGTTGACTGTTTCTTTTGCTGTGAAAAAGCTTTTTATCTTGGGCACCTGGGTGGCTCAGTTGGTTAAGCGACTGCCTTCAGCTCAGGTCATGATCCTGGAGTCCCTGGATCGAGTCCCGCGTCGGGCTCCCTGCTTGGCAGGGAGTCTGCTTCTCCCTCTGACCCTCCCCCCATCTCATGTGCTCTCTCTCTCTCTCATTCTCTCTCTCTCAAATAAATAAATAAAAATCTTAAAAAAAAGCTTTTTATCTTGATGAAGTACCAATAGTTTATTTTTACTTCTGTTTCCCTTGAGTTTGGAGACGTGTCTAGCAGGAAGTTGTTGCGGCTGAGGTGAAAGAGGTTGCTGTCTGCATTCTCTAGGATTTTGTTGGATTCCTATCTTGCACTTAGGTCTTTCATCCATTTTGAGTTTATTTTTATGTATGGTGTAAGAAAGTGGTCCAGTTTCATTCTTCTGCATGTGCCTGTCCAATTTTCCCGACACCATTTATTGAAGAGACAGTCTTTTTTCCATTGGATATTCTTTCATGCTTTGTCAAAGATTAGTTACCATAGAGTTGAAGGTCCATTTTTGGGTTCTCTATTCTGTTTCATTGATCTATGTGTCTCTTATTATGTCAGTACCATACTGTCTTGAGTATTACAGCTTTGTAATACAGCTTGAAGTCTTGCGATGCTTTGGTTTTCAGGCTTTGGTTTTCTTTTTCAACATTACTTCAGCTATTTGGGGTATTTTCTGGTTCCATACAGATTTTAGGATTGTTTGTTTCAGCTCTGTGAAAAAAGTTTATGGTATTTTGATAGGGTTTGCATTGAATGTGTAGATTGATTTGGGTAGCATAGACATTTTAACAATATTTGTTCTTTTAATCCATGAGTATGGAATATTTTTACATTTCTTTGTGTATTTCTCAGTTTCTTTCCTAAGTATTCTATATTCTATAGTTTTCAGAGTACAGATCCTTTACCTCTTTGGTTAGGTTTATTCCTAGTTATCTTAGGTTTTTGGTACAATAGTGAATAGGACTGATTCCTTGATTTCTCTTTCTTCTGCCTCATTGTTAGTCTATAGAAATGCAACTGATTTCTGTGCATTGATTTTATATCCTGCCACTTTGCTGAATTCCTCTATCATTTCTAGCAATTTTTGGTTGGAGTCTTTTGGGTTTTCTTTACAGAGTATCATGTCATCTGCAAAGATGGAAGTTTGACTTCTTCTTTGCTAATTTGGATGCCTTTTATTTCTTTCTGTTGTCTGATTGCTGAGGCTAGGAATTCCAGTTCTGGGTTAAACAACAGTGGTGAGAGTGAACATCCCTGTTGTATTCCTGACCTTAGCAGAATAGCTCTCAGTTTTTCCCAGTTGAGGATGATATTTGCTGTGGGTTTTTTTTTGTATATAGCTTTTATGAAACTGAGGTATGTTCCTTCTATCCCTACAGTGTGTAGAGTTTTATGAAGAAAGGATGCTGTATTTTGTCAAAGGCATTTTCCTACATCTATTGAGAGTATCATATGATTCTTGTCCTTTCTTTTATTAATGTGATATATCACATTGACTGATTTGTGGATATTGAACCACCCTTGTAGCCCAGGAATAAATTCCACTTGGTCGTGGTGAATAATCCTCTTAATGTACTGTTGTATCCTATTAGCTTGTATCTTGGTGAGAATTTTTACATACATGTTCATCAAGGATATTGGTTTATAATTCTCCTTTTTGGTGGGGTCTTTGGTTTTGGGATCAAGGTTAAATGCTGGCCTCATAGAATGAATTTGGAAGTTTTCCTTCCATTTCTATTTTTTGAAACAGTTTCAAGAGAACAGGTATCAATTCTTCTTTAAATGTTTGGTAGAATTCCACTGGGAGGCCATTCATCCCTGGACTCTTGTTTTTGGGGAGATTTTTGAGTATTGATTCAGTTTCATTGCTGGTTATGTGTCTGTTCAAGTTTTCTATTTCTTCCTGTTTCATTTTTGGTAGTTTATATGTTTCTAGGAATTTATCCATTTCTTCCAGATTGCCTAATTTGTTGACATATAATTGCTCATAATATTCTCTTATAATTGTTTGTATTTCTTTGGTGTTGTTGTGATCTCTCCTCTTTCATTTGTGATTTTATTGGGTCCTTTCTCTTTTTCCTTTTTTTTTAAGTCTGCCTAAGGGTTTATCATTAGATCTTTCAAAGAAATAGCTCCTAGTTTCATTGATCTTTTCTGTTTTTTTTTATTTCTGTATCATTGATTTCTGTTCTAATATTTAATATTTTTCTTCTCCTGCTGGATTTAGGCTTTATTTGCTGTTCTTTCTTCCAGCTCCTTTGGACACAAGGTTAGCTTGTGTTTTTGAGGCTTTTCTTATTTTTTGAGAAAGGCCTATATTGCTATGTACTTCCCTCTTAGGATCACCTTTGCTGTGTCTCAAAGGTTCTGAACTGTCATGTTTTCATTTTCATTTGCTTCCATGTATTTTTTTTTTAAATTCGTCTTTAATTTCCTGGTTGACCCACTCATTCTTTAATAGAATGCTCTTTAACCTCCATGTATTTGTGTTCCTTCCAATTTTTTTCTTGTGATTGAGTTCAAGTTTTAAAGCATTGTGGTCTGAAAATATGTATGGTATAATCTCAGTCTTTTTGTACCAGTTGAAAACTGATTGGTGACCCAATATGTGATCTATTCTGGGGAACGTTCCATGTTTACTCAAGAAGAATGTGTATTCTGTTGCTATGGATGAAGTGCTCTGAATATATCTGTTAAGTCCCTCTGGTCCAGTGTGTCATTCAAAGCCCTTGTTTCCTTGTTGATCTTCTGCTTAGATGACCAGTCCTTTGCTGTGAGTGGGGTGTTAAAGTCCCCTGCTATTATTGTATTATTATCAATATGTTTACTTTTGTTATTAATTGGTTTATGTATTTGGCTGCTCCCAAGTTAGGGGCATAAGTATTTACAATTGTTAGATCCTCTTATTGGATAGACCTTTTTATTATGATATAGTGTCCTTCTTCATCTCTTAATTCAGTCTTTGGTTTACAGTCTAGTTTGTCTGATATAAGGATTTCTACTCCAGCTTTCTTTTGATGTCCTTTGGAATGATAAATTGTTCTCCACCCCCTCACGTTCAATAGGAGGGGTCTTTGGGTTTAAAATGAGTCTCTTGTAGACAGCATATAGATGGGTCTTGGTTTTTTTTTTTATCCAATCTGATACCCAGTGTCTTGATTGGAGCATTTAGTACATTTACATTCAGAGTAATTATTGAAAGATATGAATTTAATGCCATTGTATTACCTGTAAAGTCACTGTTTCTGTAGATTGTCTCTGTTCCTTTGTGGTGTTTTTACTTCTGGGCTCTCTCTTCATGCAAAGATCCCCTTTAATATCTCTGGCTTAGTGTTCACAAATTCCTTTATTTTTTGTTTGTCTTGGAAACTCTATCTCTCCTTCTATTTGAATGGCATCCTTGCTGGATAAAGTATTCTTGGCTGCATATTTTTCCCATTTAGCACATTGAATATATCATGCCAGTCCTTTCTGGCCTGCCAGGTCTCTGTGGACTTGTCTGCTGCCAACCCTATGTTTCTACCCTTGTAGATTAAGGATCTCTTGTCCTGAGCTTCTTTCAGGATTTTCTCTTTATCTCTGAAATTTGCAAGCTTCACTATTATATGTCAGGTGTTGACCTATTTTTATTGATTTTGTGGGGGGTTCTCTGTGCCTCTTGGACTTGAACACTTGTTTCCTTCCCCAGGTTTGGGAAGCTCTCAGCTATAACTTGTTCAAATAAACCTTCTGCCCTCCCTATTCTTCTGGGATCCCTATTACTGGGTTATTATTTTGCTTTATGGAATTGCTGAGCTCTCAAAATGTCCCTTTGTAATCTAGTAGTTGTATTTCCTCTCTTCTTTTGAGCTTCCTTATTTTCCATCGTTTTGTCTTCTCTATCACTGACTCTATCTTCTGCTCACTTAATCTCACTGTTAGAGCCTCCATTTGTGACTGCATCTCAGTAATAGAATTTTTAATTTGGCCTGATTAGATTTTAGTTCTTTTATTTCTATAGTAAGGGATTCTCTACTGTCTTCTATGGTTTTCTCAAACCCAACTAGTATCTTTATGTATTTTGTTTTAAATTCTAGTTCAGACATCTTACCATATCCATATTTATTAAATCCCTGGCAGTGAGCACTACCTCTTGTTCTTTATTATGGGGTGAATTTCTCTGTCTCATCATTATGTCCAGAAAAGAATAGAGGAGAGAAAAAAGACAATAACAACAACAGAATATAATAGTATTCCATGAAAGGAAACCAAGTACATATGTATAAAAAGTAAAATAGAATTTAAAAAATTGAAAAAATAAGAAAATGGCTGAAAAAAAATAAAACTGAGAGACTGAAGAATTAAAAATAAAAATCTAATGAATGCTACATACTGTTTTCCCCAAGAGCTGAAGTTTTGCAGTTCTATGATTGCTAAACTTGGTGCTAGCCGGTTGTTCCTGCTAGTTTTCTGGGTGAGGAGCCTGTTATGCTGATTCTCATGTGCCCTTGCACTTGTGGAAATGTGCCTCCCTTGCCAGGGGGCCGGGCTCAGGGTAAGTGGCTCAGGTTGCACTGGCGCTGTTTCGCTCCCTGAAGGCTTTCAGCACTGAACAGTGGGATGAAAATGGTGCCCGATCTTTAGCCCTGGAGCTGAAAGTTCACACCCCCTACTCTTCAGTGAGCCCTCACAGAAAAGCAGTCAATCACTCTTGTCTCCTTGGATTTGGTATGAACTCTGTATTCACCCAGCCTGTGACCAAGCATTTTTATCTCAGGCATGTGACTGAGTTTCAAGTCTCCAAATTTTATGAACTCCTGCAGTGTGGACCCATGCTCTTCCTCCTAGAGGTGGAAGGGGGTCTCCCAGTTCTTCTGCCTTTTGCTGGGCCCCTGCTCAGAGAGTGGTTGGGTTTGCGGTTTATGGCAACACCAAACACAAAGCCAATGCCTAGACTCACTGTTTTCAGCCGGCTTCCCTGCTCCAGTGCCTGGGAACTCTGCTGTACTCAGACACCCCCATTTCTTGTGACCCTGGGGATCCTGAGACCACACTGTCCCACCTGGAATTCCACCTTGTTTTGCCACCTGAGCACCTTTAAGTCAGGGATGTCCCCCACTGTAGCAGACTTCTAAAAGTTCTGTTTTTGCACTCCACTGCTTATAATACTTTGAGGTAGTCTCCTTAAGCCAGCTCCCTCCCCGCTGCCCTATCCTCTGATATATTGCCCCAGATTTAAGTTTCTGCACCTTCTCCCTTCCAAGAAGTGGTCACTTTTCTATTTGTAGAATTGCAGCATTTCTTTTCTCAGATCTCCAATTGATTTTGCAGGTGTTCAGAATGATTTGATAACTATCTAGCTGAATTCCAGGGACCAGACGAACTTAGAACCCCCAATCTTCCATCTCTTATTTTTTTTAAGATTTATTTATTTATATGAGAGAGAGAGAGAATGGGGGAGGGGCAGAGGGAGAGAGAGAGAATCTCAAGAAGACTCCCTGCTGAGCGTGGAGCTGCACATAGGGTTTGATTCCACAACTCATGAGATCATGGCCTGAGCCGAAATCAAGAGTCAGACACTTCATTGCCTGAGCCACCCAGGCTTCCCTCTTTTGACAGTCTTTTTAAGTTTATAATCCAGGGTGATGCTGATATTTCTCAAGGTAAATGAGTTTCTAAGATTATTAAGACAGTAATTTTTCCCCATTCCCCTGTTTAATTCAATTTGATGACTATTCTCTTAATCGTGGCTGAGTATTCCTAAAAGTGATACTGTATCAAGTAATTACTTTTACCTCAAGGAAAATTGGATTGTCTTCACATGAACATTATTGAATATATCAATGGCATATTTAAAATGCCTTTCCATCATTTACTTTATCTTCTGAGAGAACAAGTATATGTTAGGTTGTCTTTTAGGGCAACACACTCCACACCTAATTTTGGATTCTCTATTCTCAGATTTAATTAATGTGTTATAAAATTGTTAAATATTTGACTTTCTTCAATTGATTAAAAAATTGTCCTTTCTCCCAGAGAAGGAGAATTCATTATTTCGGTCAATAAGTCATGCTGTGACAAGTGAAGTTTGGCCCAATGAGGACTCGTTTGAATATTGTATTAGGAAATAGCCATAAATCTTGTACACACAGCGAGACAAAAGAGAAACTGAAGTTTTATCTTTTGACAGGTATGTCTTTATAAAAGTGGATAGTAATTTCACAATGAATTCAATGTTTGTGTACGTCTGGAGTTACTAGGGGATAGTCAGACTTATCTGTTGCTAACCCTCTGTCCTTGGGTAGTTCATAAGTCCTTGCACCTCTGCCTTTTCTTGATGAGAATGATGATAATGTTCCCTGTGCCCAACAGGTGGAGTGCTGTGAGACATAATAAAATCAATACACGTAAAAGTACATCTGTCCAAGTACCTACAGTCTGACTCCTTTCTCAAATTAAGGGAATTGGAGTTATGTTGCCACGTGAAATACAGGATGTTCAGTTAAATTGCACATAAAGAACACATAACCGATGCTTGCTAAATCTGCTATCCCTAGATTGAGGTTCTTATGAAGCTGCAAGAAGCAGTCTCTGTTACTTTCCAAGGGGAAGAGAAATTTCCTATCCCCTCCTGTTACTTACATCGGTGACTGATACTCTGGGGGAGGGCCTTCAGGAGCTCATTTAGTCAGTCTTAAGGAAAGCCTTGATAAACCATTCTGAATGTAGTTGCTGTGCAACCTGAATAATTCAGTAGCCACGACAGTTTGAGAGATTTTGACAAATGGCTCATAGATATTTTGAAATTGAAGCTCAACTAAAAATCATCTAATATGCTCCATTTAGAAATGAAGTCTCAAGCCCAAAGTGGTGAAGTGATAACTTGCCTTCATCTGGTAGCCAAAGGAAGGACCACAGCTAAAACTCCCTTCTCCTGACTCCTGGGCCAGTGTTCTTCCCACTCCAAAATGCTGTACCTAGGGGCTAAATGCAGGCACCTACCTGTTTTTGTGAATAAAGCTTTATTTGGAACACAGCCACAACCAGTTGTTTCCATATTGTTTGTGGCTTGTTTCACTCTGCGATGGCAGAATTGAGTCATTGTGACAGAGACCATATGGCTAGCAAAGCCTGTAATATTTATTATCTGGCTCTTGACAAGAAATCTGTTGAAAGTCGCTGGAGAAAGTGTTGTCTTCATCTCATGGTTGTAAGGATATAACTGGGTTTGCTCTTCTAATTATTACAGGCTGACCATACCGAATGTATAATTTTCTTTTCAGAAATGACAAAGCATAAGCTGCACATAGCCGTGAATGAATACATGAATTACTATGTTCTGGACTAGTCACTGAATTTCAGTAGGGTGCTCCAGAATTATCAGAACTGAAAATTTTTTCCCCTACAGTTTTGAACCCATAATTTATGGGCAAATGGTTAGTGAATGATAACATGGAGAGGGCATTGTGCACAAGGCATTAGGTCTGTTTTAGGCCTTCTAAAGTAAAGCACACCACATGGGTTTTGCCATCAAGATGACAGTGTGTAAAAAATGGTACTAGACTTACTCTGTATTATCCATCACATCTTAAATAATTCCTCGAACACACTGAGATACGCAGTGTATATGCATGCAAAGGGGGGTGCTTCCACATTAAAGTACACTGTATATCTGTAAGAGCAGACAGGGGGACAAGAGGAAGAAGCTCTAAGGAAGCTGACCTTGTCTCAGCTTTATTCCTCTTGATATGACAAAGGTTATCATAGGAAGAGCAAGCTCCCCATCAGGTTGTAAGCATGTCAGCAGCTCCAGGATGACCCTCAAGAAGTTGTAGAGATAAGAGCTGGAACAGGTGGCTAGTAAAGTCCCTTTCTGTGTTGAGATTCTGTGGTTAACAGCCTATGACATTTTAGGAGACCTGTTTACAGTCTCCTTTTTATCAGTTACTGCAATCTTCTGTTCATGCAGCCCATGTGGATAGACATTAATAACATCACAAGTGTGTCTATGAATATTGAACCACGGCACATGTTTTCCTAATGGACTGTTTATTTTATGAATTTATTGCTTACTACAAAAATAAGGCCAGGGACCACAGCCTTGATTAAACTATCTGATGCAGATATTGAAAATCACATGCGGCTTTATGCTTTGCCAATTTTGCCTCAAACTTTTTTTTTTTTTTTTTTACACTGTGAATATCTTCTTGTCACAGGCCTGGCACTTGCAGAGGTATTTTTATTGTTTTGATAGGAAAGAATGATTTTTCAAGGCAACTCAGAAAAGCATCGCTGATTTGAAATCACATAGATAACACTGTGAAGTTAGATCTCACCTTGAGCTACCATGAAGTGTACCTAACTCTTGGCGATCCCACAGCAATTGTTGGACCTGATTTTCTGTAGATGATGAAGAGCCATATGAGGAGTAGTCTTCAGTCTTCTGTAAGAATCTTTTCCTTTCCTTGGCCACATAAGCAAGTAAGAGAATTAATAGTTATAGACATCTGTTCCATGCTGTGTACTTTATACATTATTTCATTGAGCCCATAGAAGTGTCATTAACCTTCTAACTTACAAATGAGAAAATTGATTCTCAGAGAAATGATCTAATAAGCTCAAGGTCAGATAGCTTGAAGCAAAGATGCTGGCATTCTGGCTTAGGGTGGCTAGGTTCCAAAGCCCCTATTAGGTGATTTTACCAGTGTCTCCCACTAGTAGTGGGGAATCCAAGCAACTCAGACTTGGGGCTGTTCTGATTTAGCCTTAGCTATTTATAGCCTGTTTTAACATCAGTCCAAATGTTTTCATTAAGCCCTTGCTGTGTTCAAGGCCCTGTGCCAGTTGTTATGGAAATTCAGAGATACATTGCCACCCTCAAGGACCCTCAAGGATCTTATAATCTAGTTAAGGATAAAAGACACATTAGGAAACAATAACTGAAAATGGAAGGCAACCCATACCAACAGCTGACTAAGTGGAATATGTAAGTTGCTACAGGGTTAGAGACAGGCAGGTCACTTCCAGCTGCAGGTGAAAGCATGAGGGAAAGGACCTGGGAGCGTCAGTGGAGGAAAAGGCATTATTACAGCTCATCAATCATTTGAGGTTTGCAGCATGGACATCACATTTAGCTGACAGATCTGTTTGGTTGGCCTGCATATATTTTTTCACTTGAGGTCAGTTCACATAAAAATCTGGTTTTGGGGTCTTCTCAAAAGAAATGTTAAGAAGATTGTTCTCATAGCAAAGATCAGAGCCTGTATTTCCCAGTTTGCTGGAGCGCTGCCCTCCCAGGAACTACTGCAGCTCTGCTTTTGCCACAGCTTGTCTTGTCTGGCTTGATGAGCACGTGAGTTTGTAACTGCTGGTCAGGATGAGGAAAATGAGACCCAGGAAGGCTGAAGTAAATTTCCTAAGCTCCCAAGTAATTAGTAGTAACAGGATTGATTCGCCTCAAACACTCTGAACTCTGAGTCTAGTTTTCTGTTTGCTAGACCACACTATCCTGTAAGAGAATCAGTTCATGCTTTAACGGAGCATATCGCCTTAGAACAGGTGTACAATTCAGACATCTGTGGACCACATATGTTTGGAAAATCAGAATCTTTTGAATCTCCAGGAACAACTTCAGCTTGTGTCTGAGGCCACAGCCGAAATTGAACAAAGTAGTATTTCTGCTGTGAAAAGTGTAAATGTTAACCTTGAGTGGCACAAATAACGACTTTGCAGAACTATGTGTCAATTCAGGTCAGGTTTTGCTATCAAATCAGTTCAGGTCAGGTTTTACAATATTTTTTTTTTTTCTATTTCTAAACACTTAGGATTTTAGAATTACAGATAAAGGCTTATGGACAGCAATAGCTCTCTTAATACTCTAGTGTTTATTGTATCAGTTTTCTTGTCTATAAAGTGAGAATAATAGTTCCTACTTTACGATGGATTTAATATATGTAAAGAATAGTGCTTGGAACATAGTAAGATGTATATAAGTAATGGTTATTGCTACTATTTTTTTATCGATATTTCTGTTTAAAATGTTTTTTTTTCCATATATCAGATTCTTGATTTGTTTTTCTACAACCACCTGGTAACTGTGCACTTTTAAGCACACCAAGGCACTCTGTGCTGTCAGTTCTGAATGGTTTACTCTGAACAGGAAGCAATGACCCATGGACCAGATGTGGCCTGCTGCCTCTTTGTAGGGCCCATGGCCTAAGAATGTTTTTTGTTTTAAAATGGATGAAAACAGGGGCTCCTGGGGGGCTCATTTGGTTGAGCATCTGACTCTTGGTTTCGGCTCAGGTCTGATCTCAGGGTCATGAGATTGAGCCACACGTTGGGCTCCGTGCTCAACACAGAGTCGGCTTGTGTTTCTCTCTTCCTCTCCCTCTGCCCCTCCCCCACTGCATGCTCTCCCTCTCTCTCTCTCTCTTTATCTCTTTCTAAAATAAATAAAGTAAATCTTTTTTTGAAAAGTGGATAAAAACAGGGCCTCCTGGGTGGCTCAGTCGGGTAAGTGTCCAACTCTTGGTTTCAGCTCAGGTCATGATCTCAGAGTCGTGAGATCCAGCCCCATATTCGGGCTCCGTGCTCAGCACAGTCTTCTTGAGATTCTCGCTCTCCCTCCCTCCCTTCCCCCACTTGCATACTCTCTCTCTCTAGAAGAAACAAATAAATCTTAAATAAAATAAAATAAAATGGGTGGAAACAAAAATCAAAAGAAGAGCAATATTTTGTAACACGTGAAAATTATATAAAACTCAAGTTTCAGTGTACATGCATAAGATTTTAAAGAAACACAGCCAAACTCATTTATTTTCATGTTTTTTTTATAGCTGTTATAATGGCAGAGTTGAGTAGTTGCATCAGAGACCATATGTCCTGCAAAGCCTAAAATATTTATAATATTACAGATTACAGAAAAAGTTTGCCAACCTTTACTCTGACCTATTCCTGGTCACACATTCTCTGCAGCTTGCAGTTTCTCTGGCTCCTGACTCGGTTGCCCTTCTCCTCCCACATCTTGCCTTGCCAAGCAAACCCATCTCACTGTACCTGCTTACATAAGATGACCCGGGACCTGCTTTTATTATGATTTGAGGTACCTTTCTTCCCTTTTGCAGAATTTGACCCTCACCTTTCTTCCCTATCATTTCTATCATGGACTTTATATCCCCCTGCTTTCCCTGTTCTAGGAGTGGAAACCAGGAGCCCAATCTGACCAGGAGCTTGGCTGATTTCTGACTGATCTGTGGAAATAGAGGGTGGAGGTACATTTGTCCTGGGATACTGTAGTCTGCAATTTCAGTTGTTATTTCAAGCATGTCAAGACCTAAGCCCAGCAAAAGCCTGGTAGATCCCTTTTTGAATATCTGTATTCTCCACACTCTAGGTATTTTGCCCCCTAGTCTGTGTGTGAAAAAAAGTTGATGGTAAACACAAATCCAGGGCAAGCTGAAGTCTCCATCAGAACGTCTAGAAAAACCCTTGATAACACTTGAGGCGGTACTTTACACCCATCTCTTAAATGGAGTCAATAGAGCATGAGAAGGGGAAAATTGTGCCTGCCACCCAGTTTGGGTGTTTGCCATGTAACTATTACACGGGTCTTGATTTGCATAGACAACGCAAGGTCTGTTTATTCTCCCTGTCTTTCGAGCCAGTATATTTTCCTTTTTCATACTGCAGTGATTTTAATGAAAAGTTCAGCTTGGGCTAGGCAGAGGTAAATTGAGAAGGGAATTGAATTATCTAGTTACTCTTAACAAGAGAGCTTTGTCCTCATTTCTTTTGGGTAATGTGCACTTACAAGTCTTTCAGGCTGATCTGTATAGAAGAACATTCTACTCCTTGTAGGTGTAATTATATAATTGAATAATGAGTTTACTAACCAAAACTTAAGAGCTCACCAACAATTTAAACTGCAGTAGATCCACAGCTCTTCCTATTCACAGTTCTTTAAGAATCGATCATCTCAAAGGCCTGTCCTGTTGAGGATGTAGGTTTTTAGTATCATCAGTACTGTGTAGTTGGAGTCAGGCAGACCTCTGCTCCAACATTTATTAGTGGCTGGAGACTCAGTTTGCTCATCTGTCAATGTCTTTTTTTTTTAATTTTTTAATTTTTATTATGTTCAGTTAGCCACTGTATAAGTACATCATTAGTTTTTGATGCAGTGTTCAATGATTCATTAGTTATATATAACACCCAGTGCTCATTACCACACATGCCCTCCTTAATACCCATCACTGGGCTACCCCAGCCCCCAGCCCCCTTCCCTCTGAAACCCTCAGTTTGTTTCCCGGGGTCCACAGTCTCTCATGGTTCATCTCCCTCTTTGATTTCTCCCCCTTCAGTTTTCCCTCCCTTCCCCTATGGTCCTCCGGGCTATTCCTTATGTTCCACATATGAGTGAAACCATATGATAATTGTCTTTCTCTGCTTGACTTACTTCACTTAGCATAATCCCCTCCAGTTCCATCCATGCCAATGCAAATGGTGGGTATTCATCCTTTCTGATGGCTGAGTAATATTCCATTGTATATATGGACCACGTCTTCTTTATCCATTCATCTGCTGAAGGGCATCTCAGCTCCTTCCACAGTTTGGCTATTGTGGACATTGCTCCTATGAACATTGGGGTGCATATGGCCCTTCTTTTCACTCTATCTGTGTCTTTGGGGTAAATACCTAGTAGTGCAATTGCTGGGTTGTAGGGTAGCTCCATGTCAATGTCTTAATGCCACTCACAGAGCAATGAAAAGATTATGGTTATGCATAAACTGCTTTGCCCAGCATCTCAGATTTAGTCAGCTTTTCCTAAATGATGGGTAGTACTACTGGGAGTATTGAGCTGCCACTGTGGATGATCAGTCTAGCCAATTGTACAGTAATTTATTATTTCAAATAACTTGTGGGTAATGTAATCACTTAAAAGAAGCATCACTGTATATTTCATTCATGGTTTCATTTGTACCTGTATCTAAAACCATTCTCTGTATAACTATTGTCTCCAGATATAATATTGTCAGACAACAATTTCCAAATATTAGATATATGAACGTGCAAATTGTAATTATTTTTAAATCTAAAAACTGAAAAGGAACTTAGAAACCATCCAGTTAAGGCTTCATAATATAGATAAAGGTGCTTAGTAATTTTCTCAAAGTCACATGGCTAGTTCATGGCAGAGCCCAGTTTGAAGTACGGTCTTCTCAAGTTCCAAGGCACCTCTTTCAACTTCCTCACTCAGATTCTTGCACTTAATTTCATTTCCTTTTAAATGCTTCCTCTTCTTTCATTTATGAATGTGGAAAATATTTAGATGAATTATTTTTTCAATGTTTACACTTCCTGGAAAATACCACATTTACGAAGTCATAGAAATAGAAGTGGTTCAGTTTTCTATCAGGTGCCCAGGAGGCTGCCAGCAGTGGAGGGAAAGTCTCTATTTTTAATTCATAATGAGTTTGCTTCAATATAGGAAATTAGGAATTGAAATTGCTGTCATTACTTCCCACTCGAACACATACACAAATGCACACATACCTGTAATTTCACTACCATGTTCTGTTTTAGGTCAAATCTGTGTGAGGATATTTTTTGCTGTGAAGTAGGGATGGAGGGGAAAGAGATGGCTGTAGCTGAACAAGTATTTCTACTTGGTTTGTTTCTATGAACATTGAACTTATGATTAGAGCGATTTAGATAAGTGATTTTAAAAAAACTTTGCATCGTGATCTTTACAAATTATTTTATTTTTATTTTTTTATTTTTATTTTTTTAAAGATTTTATTTATTTATTTAACAGAGAGAGACACAGCGAGAGAGGGAACACAAGAAGGGGGAGTGGGAGAGGGAGAAGCAGGCTTTCCCGCGGAGCAGGGAGCCCGATGTGGGGCTCGACCCCAGGACCCCGGGATCATGACCTGAGCCCAAGGCAGACGCTTAACAACTGAGCCACCCAGGCGCACCTACAAATTATTTTAATACATGATTCTAATGTGTAGAATGGACATTTTATTCCTGTACGTATGCATAAGAAGACAACATCTGAGAGATGAATGATTTATCAAGGTCACGTGCCTAATCGGGGTTAAACTGGGTGTCAGATTTTGGTCTTTAGGCAATAAGTCCAAAGTCATTCTGAAAAGACCATGAGTCTTTTTCTTCCTATATTCATGCATCTTAGCCTTGGTGATAAAGGAAAAGAAAGAAGAGGAAAGATTGCCCAGCACGAAGAGGTTATTTCTCACTGGATACCTTGCTTAGAAGATGTGAAATATGCATTCTTAAGACAGATTATTAAACGTTTTCTTTCTTATGGTGTATTTTTAATGTATATTCTTATTTGAAAATTATATTTCTTCAGTAAGACTTAGTCTTAAAACATCCAGTTCAGTAATTGGCACAAATATTATTGCTTTATTGGTGCCATAGTATCTTATTAAATTTAACAATAATTACAAGTGAACTTGCTAAATAAATCATTACCTAAATTAGCCTTGTAATTTTTTTCCTCATCACTTTTTTTCTTTGTTTATGTACTCTGTGTATTCCATTATTCTATTCCATTTAGTCAGAATGATCTAAGTTCCTCATATGTAGTAGAATGACTGGGCTTTCCATCTCTCAAAGATCCCTTTTGCCATCACATTTTAAGGGTTCATGAAACATCCTTCTAACTCAGAAGTGATGAATGTGGTTGGAGGCACACCCATTTTCCTTTTTTCGTAAATTAACTATTTCATTTTAACTATTGATTTCTGGCTTTATAGATTCCCAGTCTCATGTCTAGATTATTTTCCACCTAATTTTCTACCTTCAGGGGTCCTGAGTCTGAACCTGTCCTCTCTACTGTCATTGTCATCTTTTAGGCATGTGACCTTGGGTGTGTTATTTGACTTCTCTGAACTCTAGTTTTCTCATTAGGAAAGGAGTGGTAATATTTACCCACTTCAGGGGCACCTGGGTGGCTCAATCAGTTAAGCATCCGGCTCAGGTCATGATCTCAGAGTCATGAGATAGAGCCCTGCCTCAGGGGCTTCCCTCAGCAAGGAGTCTGTCTCTCTCCTCCCTCTCCCTCTTCCCCCCATTCACATGCTCTCTCTCTAAAATAAATAAATAAATCTTTAAAAAAATCTACTTCAAATATATATATAATGTATATTTAATAAGATAGTACTTATAACAAGATGTAGCATATTCAGAGCATATACTAAGGAATCTATTATCTTATCTTCTGGAAGAAATCCTCTTCCCTCATATACATGAGATGCTCATACCATTTGATCACTCTTCTTTTTTTGTTACTTAAAATCAGGTCTTTGGGTTTCAGTATTACAATTTGCAAGAATTAAGGAAAGTTGATGCTTTATTTTGGATCTAAAAATAGTGGCATTTTTGAATAATAGCAGGACATGATTGTTATTTGGGGGTAATTTTGATATGTGGAAGGTATATTCCTTTTATAGATAAATGCATTAAAAGTTGATTTATTTCCTATAAAGCTAAACAGTTCAGTTTACCTAAATTATTATTACAAGTAGACTTTTGGGTGTCAGTTATGGAGATTTCTGCTACCATTATTGGTGGATTAGTAATTTGGATTAATTCTCCCTTTGAGCACAAATAGAAAATCTGGGCAAAATTGTTTAAAGACATTAGAGAACTAACCAGGAAGTGGAGATTTACAGGGCTAGGATTCCAGGGGAAACAAAAGTCCACAGAAATGTGCCCAGAATTTGGGGCCATTTTCTTATGGTACATTTGCTGATTTCAGAAGAATCAGCCTAAGGTGAAGTTTAACTGCACTTTTGCCAGGCTCCTAAAGCTAGAGATACAAAAATTGGAATTTAATATCTTACAAGGAGCGACCCCCATGTAGGTGCTCAACCTTTTAGGTTGGGATTCCTCAGAATTTGGCTTAGGACAGGCTTCCAAGGGACTCTATCTATGCTTCCAATCATCTCAATCACTGAATTTGGATTAAGAAGATTCTGGATTGCTAGTGCCCAGATGCGTAGCAAAAACAAAAATACTCTATAAAAGAAGATATACCATCCTTGTCCTCAAATTATTTTTACATTTTTTTAAATGCAGTGTTTACCACACAATAAAAATAACAAGGCACATGAGGGAACAAGACAATATGAACCAATAAGTGAAAAAAATCAGCAAAATAAAACATACTCATTGTAATTTTAGATATTGGAGTTATTAAACATAGATTTAGATATGTTTTTATGTTCAAGAAAATGAAAGGCAAGATTGAGAACTAGAGACTATAACAAAGTAACAAATAATATTAGAAAAGGGACCAAATGGAAAATCTAGAATTAAAAATATATGAAATTAGTTAGCTTTATCTATCAAAGTTAAAAGACTTATACCCTATAACCTCATAATTCTGCTCTTAGATATACCCAGTATATTTAAAGGCATAAACATGAATAAGAATATTCATAACAGTATTATTTGTAATAGCTTCAAACTGGAAACAACCCGATGCTCACCAACTGTAGAATGGATAAATTATGGTATAGTCATACAGTGAAACACTGTACAGCAGTGCTTCTCAACAGAGTGCAGTTTGGACCCCCAGAGGCCATCTGGCAATGTCCAGAGATATTTTTGGTTGTCACAATCAAGTGTGGGGGGAATGCCATTGGCATTCGGTGAATACAGGCCAGGGATGCTGCTAAATATCCTACAATGCATAGAATATCCCTCATAACAAATAATCATCTGGCCCAAGATGTCAGTAGTGCCAAGGTTAAGAAAACTTGTTCTATGGTAATGAAAATGAATGAAACAACAAGGATGAATTTCATAAATATAATTTTGAGAGGAAAAAATGCCAATCTCAAAAGAATACATAACTGTATGATTTCATTTATAAGAGTTCAGAAGATAATCTAAATTATAGGATTTAGGATTAATAGTTCATGTAGTAAAACTAAAAAGAAAAGGAAGTGATTAACATAGAAGTCTAGATGTTAGTTACCTTTGAGTTAGTAATTTAGATGAGGCACAAGATGAGTTTCAAGAGTTCCGGCAATATTCTATTTCTGACCTGTGTGAGGGATACATGGGTATTCACGCTATGATAATTTTTCAATTCCATATTTTATTTTGTGCAGTGCACTTTTCTGTCTGCATAATTAAAAATGCTTAAAAAGAAAATAAATATTGTAAAACTTGTTGGAGAACTCTGGAGAGTGGTTTATGTTTTTGTTTGTGCATCCCAAATGAAAAGTTTTTGCACAGAGAAGGAAACCATTAAGAAAACATAAAGTCAACCTACTGAATGGGAGAAATATTTGCAAATGATAAACCTGATAAGGGGTTAATATCCAAAATATATGAAGAACTTACGTAATTCAGAATCAGAAAGAACAAATAATCCAATTTAAAAATTGGGCAGAGGACCTGAATAGACATTTTTCCAAAAAGACATACAGATGGCCAACAGATACATGAAAAGATGCTCACCATCATTAATCATTAGGGAAATGCAAATCAAAACCACAATGAGATGTCACCTTACACTTGTCAGAATGGCTAGAATCAAAAAGAAAAGAAAGACGTTGGTGGAGACGTGGACAAAAAGGAACCTTCATGCACTGTTTGTCCAAATAAGATGATTTGTTTTAAGAGATCTACGTGGAGGAAGATGTGTAGATAGTATGGAACATAAAAAAAAGATTTTTTAAAAGAGATTCATGTCTAAGAGTCTCAGAAATGGCACTTCTTATCTCCTCAAGGGTCACATAGCATAACCAAAACTTTATTAGGAAAATGATAAAATCAAGGTTGCTAGACGTCTCAAAATGTTAATCAAAGGGCCTGGAGATGAGATGGGTTTGCTACACCTCTGTCCAAAGAACGTAAATCTCTTCTCAGCTGTTGTGATTGTTTTGTAACCTCCCTAAAATGAGAGTTCAAAGAAGAGAAAGTGAGGTTAAAAAGGTGCAAAAAGGAATCATAAATCTGTTTAAATGCAGCAGTGTGGTGCCATGGAAATTGTTTTCTTTGTTGTAGATTTGAAACATTATCATTGACTTCACATGTACCATAGGAGCTCTAATTTTCTAACTCGGTGCTTGTCAGTTGCTAGAAGCACTATTTCCTTGTCTCCTAGCAACGTAAATTGAACTTACCTGATTCAGACAAGTGTCATTCACCTCCTCTGATATAGTTTTCTTATCACTCCCGTCTCAAGCACTATTTTTATAAATTGTGCTCCAGACAGTAGAACAGGCTTAAAGTCTGGTTGTCTCTGTGCTAAATATTGTAATGTTAATTCTGACTTCTGGAGGTGGATCATTTGTCTTAGCATGTGCTATGCTTTGGGGAAAGAGGAAGAAATCATATTTTTTTTAATAGAATAAAAGAATCTTACAGTTTAGAGAGCCCATGGAAATCCTCTAGTTCATCTGATATGACAGATGGATTTCTAGCCTGTACTTGAACACTACTGGTGTCAGGGAGCTCGTTATCTTATGAAACTCTCTCTTTGCATTTTTGCAAAGCTCTATTTATGAGATAGTTATCTTCTGTATTAAGTTGCTTCTGTATTAAGTTGAAATATGCAACCATGAATTTTCCACGCCATTCTTGTCCCCTTTGTTCTACCTTATTATAATATTTGTGATAATTTTTATTTCCATTTTTCTCTGTAATGAGCATATGCTAACTAGTGTATACAGATTGTCAAAGATCCCCTCAAGTCTATTTAAATTCTTTTGATGACTGTTACCATTACAAGTGAATTTCCTGTGCACAACTACTTCACTTACCACTAAGAGATGCCTACACAGCAATTGCTTTAGGCAGAGCCCTGTCTAGGCACAAGGGAGAATTATAGTTTAGCACCAGCACCTAAGAAGCTGAATTAGAAAGAACTTTCTGGGGGCGCCTGGGTGGCTCAGATGATTAAACATCTGCCTTCGGCTCAGGTCATGATCCCAGGGTGCTGGGATCGAGCCCCCATTGGGCTCCTGGCTCAGCGGGAGGCCTTCTTCTCCCTCTCCCTCTGCCTCTCCCCCTGCTCATGCTCTCTCTCTCTCTGTATCTCTGTGTCTCAGATGAATAAATAAAATCTTTAAAAATAAATAAATAAAACTTAAAAAAAAAAGAAAGAACTTTCTGTTTCATATTCTTCAAGCTGTTTCTCAAGGGCCCAAATCCTTCATCTGTACCAGGGACTTTCCCAACTGAGGAAATTATCAAGTAATTTCTGACTATAATCAATTCTGGAACTTGGATATTGAGAGGGAAGGAGCTTAGAGATAATTTCCAGTGGTATTTATCACAAAACTAGTCAAAATGTAGACGAAATGGAAAGAATGTAATTTCGTTGACTTAAAATTGCATCCACTATTTAAGAATATGTCTATTGTTCTAAAGACACTAATGAAATGTATACAGATGAAACCCATGTAGCTTAGGAATCTAGAATATTACATCCCTTGATTTTAAAATGGGCTTCTACTGAATTGTCCTTCACACACGCGTGCGTGCACAACACACACACACACACACATACACACACGGCATCACCGTAGAAGCAAATGTAAGCTCTTTTTCTCTTGTTCACTTTATTCAATCGCTAAAACCCTCTACTCTCCCACCCCTAATTCTTAGAATCTAGGCCCAGGGCCCAGAGATCACTTCCCACCCCTATCCTTACCTGTTCAGTTTGAGGGAAGTCAGTCTTTCACTCTTTGGAAAAGTTGGGCAGAGAAAAAGTGGGACATGTGGTCCTGACTGTGGAGGGAGGGTAGCATTCTTAGATGGCCCTGGTCAAAATGTGACTGTGGATGTGGTTCCAAACAAGAAATGCTTTTAAATGGATAGGATGTTGTGCTGATTCATTGGAATTTGAATTTTTTCTCACAAAACCCTATTGTTGTTGTTTTGTGTTGTTGTTGGTATTGTTGTTAAGTCAGAGCTCAGCTACAAAGAGGTTTCACTACTCCTGGACTTTAGCTCATACTAGTTCATTCTACTTCCTTTCTCCAAAATATTCTTTTAAGGTTAAATTTGACAAGAGTGTTAGGATCGCGGGTTGAGAGTGAATAAATTTCCTCAGTTTCTCTTTTACTCTTTTTTTTTTTAAAGATTTATTTATTTTAGAAAGAGAGAGAAAGAGCATGCACAGATGGGGTTGCAGAGGGAGAGGAAGAGAGAGATAATCCTCAAACAGACTCCGCACTGAGTGCAGAGCCCAAATTATTCCGGGACCCATGCAATCATGACCTTAGCCGAAATTAAGAGTCAGAGGCTTAACTGACTGAGCTACCCAGGCGCCCCTCTCTTTTACTCTTTAATTTCTAAGCATATAGAGAGTGGGGACAATGTCATGTTTGACTCAGCACTCCTATTGCAAGTAATAAATGAGGATTTAAACATTCTCTGCTTTTTTCATGAGTAATTTACTTGTCCTTCCTCCAGTGCTGGGGAGAAGAGAAGAAGGAACAAATTTCATACCAATGAAAAAGAGAAAATTCAAGATTGACCCCACCTGGCTTTGGGGCATAGCTAAGGAGAGAAACATCATGGAAGTTTCAGAAAGCTGATGCTGGGGTTGGCAGTATGGTTGTATTGTGTACCACACCTCCATGTCCTGGAACATTCTCAGCGTTGCTCCACCCACCCTTCTACAATGCTTCATTAAAGTGCCTGCCTTTCCCACATCCTTTCTGCTCCTGTGGGAGTGGGGCTATCACAGGCAGTAGGACTCCTAAGTGCAGTGCTCCTGTCCTGAGTGGAACGCAGAAGAGCGAGCACGGAGCACAGCAGAGCTCTGACCCGTATTACTGGGAAGGGCTTTGGCCCAGACACAAACAGCCTGGGGCTCACATGTGTTTCTTTTGCTGATGTACAGGAGAAGTCTGACATTGGTTAAAGTTCTTTCTCTGAGGATATGTATCACCTGCAAATGTCAAGTGATAATTTTGTGCTAGCCAAAAGGAATCAGCTCACTGAAAATAGAACCAGTTCAGGATTGCAGGGCAAGAATACACTCTAGATGGACCTTCTCTTGGGGCTTGTAGGCCATTCTGAAAGATTTCTTTAGATACTGTTTTGAAAAAATGATTTGTCATTTGGTAGTTAGGATGCCACCATTTCTGTAGAAAAAGAACTGTTGTCAAAAAGGCTTATGGATGAAGGGACTAGAAGCTCCGTCTACCCAGTACTAAGTGCCCTATATAAAAAAACAAATGCTTTTACAGAACTTTATATAATAAGCATGATTCTAAATGTGTTTTATGTTTGCATATGATCCTTGTAGCATTTTTACAAGATGTTAACCCCAGTTTACCCAAGATAGGCTTAGAGAAACTGTGACTGTCCATGTTTAGAAAGTTGTAGGGTTGGGACTCAAACCCATACGCTCTGACTCACATTCATGATCTTCGCAAATCAGGCAATATTTGGCCAGTCATTGAGAAGTTTATTTTGCATGCTTCCAAATATCGAAATGTTTGAAAAAATCTGAAGGATAGGAGTTACAGCCTCCTTTTTTCCATCTGGACATTGATAGTCTGTAGAGATGGTGGGTGACCCAGCTTTTGGTGGCTCCTTGTGGAGAGGCTGTCAACCTGGAAGCCGCCATCATGGGGCTAAGCTGCCTGGGACTTAGGCGGGGGCACCAGCTCTGAGAAGCATCAAGGTGGTTCTGGCCCTCCATGATGGAGAGTATGTGATGTAACCGGCACATGTGGGAGGGGCCTGGTGCATACTGGTGGGTAGACTGGCAGATACTCAAAATTTGGAGCCTATGTACAGGGCTGTGTGAGCATGCTCCTGGTGCCCGCTTAGCCTCAGTTCTGTCAGCTCTAACAGTCATCCCCAAATACCCGAGAATCACACACAGCTTCCATGAAGGCCGGTAGGGCTTGCCCCAGAAGCCTCCCATAGCCCTTCTCACTTGGTTTCTTCTCACTTTCTCTGACTCACTTTGAACTCTTGCTTTGTGCTACTGGTTTAATCCCGCCTCTGTATTTCAGTTTAGAATGTGCACTTGGTCCTCTTGTACGTAGAATTTCCTTTTTCCCCTAAATGACTCTCCTGTGATGTGTCTCTCCAGCTCTTCTTAACTTAACTGTCTCAGGTAAAATCTCCCTGTAGTTCTGTCCTTGTACAGCCTCAATACCATTTTTTTTCCTTGACTATTTTTCCCATTTATTCTTCCAGATGAATTTTAGAGTCTTTTAATAGGTTCTAAATAATCCATTGAAATTTATACTGGAGCTGCTTAAACTTATGGATTAATTTGGGAAGAGATGATGTATTTATAATGGTTAATCCTCTCATCTCTACCATTCTGTATTTTTACATTTATTTGAGGTTTATTTTCTCTCTGTATAAATCTTTGTAGGTTTTAAATGTAGTTCCTCTATTGATGTTTATTTCTATAGGTTTTATATTTTTATTGCTCCTTTAAATGGGGATTTTTTCAGTATCTTTTCTAGTATCTTCAGTATTTTTTTCGGAATATTGCTATTATGTAGAGAAGTTATCAATGTTTGTATATTTGTAACTTGTCCCCTTTCTGAAACCTTTATTTATTTTAAACTTTTTCAGTGGATAGGCTTTTCAGGAGGCATAATTTTATTGTGTTTTTGATGCAAAGCACTTAAGATGTTCCCTTTGCCTTGATGTCTTCTACTAGCATTTTCCTGTTGAGATTATTCCTTAATTTTTAGTGTTCTCATCATTGGCAAGCCTTGCTTATTATACATCCAACCATGTTTCTTTCCTTAGCTATCAGAAATTTGATATCAATATTGGTGTGTATTGGATGCAAACTTACTGTACCTTTGAGATTTAGGAATTTGGATGTGGGGCCTCTCTCTTAGAAACTGGGGAAAGGAGAGGTTGCTTTGTCTTTTAAATTTTTCCTCCCACATTGCCACCCTTTGAGGCCTTGGCTGTGATTTGCTTGTCTCACTGGCAGAACCTGAGATCCCAGAAAGCCCTTCCCTGAGGCTGTACAGTTTAGAATGCTACCTGAACAAATGATCGAAAGATGACAGGGTATAATAACATGGATTCAAATATTTAACATCATTTATGCTTATTGTAAACCTCTATAATCTTTAAAATTAGGGGCTACTACTGGGCTGATGGGGTCACAAAACATTCATTCAAAAAATATTTATAGAGTGCCTCCTGCAATTAAAAAAATATAATAATGATAGTGATAAATTTCAACATATTAAAATAGCTGTATCTGGTACTATCTAAATCTTTACGTACATTATTCCATTTATGCTCACACCAACACAGTGAGGTAGTATTATAATCCCTCTTTTAAACTATATCTTGAAGAGGTTTACAAACTTGCTCAAGGAAACACATTTAGTGTTGAAGCCAAGATTTGAACCTAGAAAAATCCTTCCTCTTAATTACCAAGAAAACTGCTAGTTGCTAGTGATGTAAAGAAGTTGAAAGAAGTGCTGAATACCTTCAATATATTTAGAAGTCTATTGGGAAGGGGTGCCTGGGTGCCTCAGAAAGTTAAGCGTCCTCTTGATTTCAGCTCAGGTCATGATCTCAGTGTTGTGGGATCGGGCCCTAAGTCAGGCTCCACGCTCAGTGGGGAGTCTTCTTGAGAGTCTCTCTCTCCATTTCCCTCTACCCCTCCCCCTTGTGCTTTCTTTCACTCTAAAATAAATAAATAAATCTTCAAAAAAAAAGGCTATAAGGGATAGATATTTAAATAATATATAACATGTAAAATATAAATATATTGCAAACGGTAGTATATATATAAGATGTAATGTGATGCAATGAGCACTGGGTGTTCTATGCAACTGATGAATCATTGAACACCACATCAGAAACTAATGATGTACTATATGTTAGCTAATTGAATTTAAATGAAAAAGAAAGCTACAATGGGATTATAGGGGGCATATTTACCTATAATATCATCACAGATTTATTAATACAGATTTTGACGTTACTTCATTGGAAACCTCAATGAAAACTGTTTTTAAATTTCCAGTTTTTCTATGAGAAACATAGGAAAATATTTTCTTTGCTTAGAGAATAAATATCTGACAATGTCTTTGTCTCTGAGAAAGATGAAATGATCTTGGAAGAACCCTCTAGCTTCTGTGATTAAAGTGTCCCAGTTCCTTTTCCTCTCTACTCATTCATGCCGTGTGACACTAGGTTCCTTAGGATTCTGTTCTTATTTGGCATCTATTCTTGATTACCAGTTGTACTCCAACTTATATTTATGCTGCTATTACTCATCCCTAAAGCTATGTTTACAGGATACTAAAACCTGTGAGTAAAATGTTTTTAAAAGAAGATGTCAATCTTGGCTATTTTGACAATACAATCAAAGGCAGTTTTAAACAAATAGAGTCAGTAAAATATACTTAAATTATTTATTTCTTATTGCATGGATAATAAAATGAATTAATTTTTCACTTTCCCCAGAGCCTTTTAGTTTTATATCCATTCATATAGATATGACTAAAGGGTTGTACTAGTTGTGTTTGCTTTGCATCAGTTTTCTTGAATTGTTTTTTGCTTTTATGTGAAGGTGTAATTTGATGATTAGCAACTAATAAAAGCATGGGTCATAACCTTTGTCAAGCTGGATATTAATGATGCTCTCTCAAAATAAACAGTTTAATGAGAACATCTTTTGTTTTTAAATGAATTTTTATGTTGAGATATTGCTCATATCAGTAATGCTACAGAGGTTGCTGTGTTGACGTGACTCAGCATGATCTGAGAGTCCTTGGAAATCCATATTCAGATTATTCCTGATATACTTGAGATATACTCTAGACTCAATGTGACTGCCTGTTGAGTGTATGCCCATATTAATAGAATCTTTTCAATTCTGATGAAGAGAAGTGGTCACATTCAGCTTTATAAATACATTGTCCAAGAGTAGTTCAATAACGCCTTCTAAAAATATGACATTAGGAGCCATGGTTCATCTTCAGATTGCTATTTTTCTCAGTTCAAGTTCTCATGGCAAAAACAAGTAAATAAATTAAAAATCTGCATAACTACTCTAGAAGTTATAAGAATACACCTCCCAGATCTCTGACTGTGAGGAGCATGACTGACCTATAGCCCCAGCTGCTGTGCTCTGAAATTCATTACTGCATTTCTGCTGAGGCCATGCTTCCTGTTGTCTGTGCCAGCCAATGACAGGGCAGGTCAGAGATGCAAAGGTGGACCTTCTTGCTGGGTGACATAGGACTGCTCTGACAGGTGACTTTGACATAGTCTCTGCCAAGTTCTCAGAACTACACTGCTGTGTAAGACACTTCCACCTAAACTTCCTTTTCTCTCTCCTTCATCCAAGGTCAGGGTCAGTTCTGCGTCTCCATCTGACAGCTCTCCCAGCTTCTCCTGTTTCCCTCTTTATTTTCCCTAACAAATGTTGCTCCTAATAAATCTTTATGTGGCCAATCAATCTCATCTTGACATCTGTTTCTTGGAGGACCTGCTTAACACCATCACCTTTCAAGTGAAGGTAATATCACTGGCTTAATTTTAAAGCCAACGGAACTCATGAGTTTGCATTTTGTATCATGCTTTGAGGTGACTATGTAAGTATGTCCTCCAAATCCCACTCGTAACCACTCTAACCTTTCTTGCACCCTAAGTGGCATTTTCTGCTCCATGCTACTAAATTAGTGTTAAGCAACCTTCTCTGCTTTGGAGGTCCCACTTTGGAATGTGGGAATAGTTGACACCTATTCAGTAGACTGATATTCAAAGGGTAGGGCAGGTATCAATAGTATCCTCATGTGTGGGCTTGTATGAATGCTGAATCTCAAATCCCATCTTGGGCCTATTGAATCAGAATCTGCATTTTGATCTGGTCCCCAGGTGATTTATATTTACAGTAACTTTTGAGAAGCACTAGTCGAGACAACTCAGCTGAAACAGAGGGAAGAAGCTTCCTATTTTATTGTTCTGTTACAACTGCAGTTATTATTTACTCAACAAATATTTATTGACCTCTATTAGGTACAAGACATATTAAAGGCTTAATTAGAGTCCTGGAAGGAAGGTGGAACATGCTTATACATAAAATGCAAAGAATAAAATTAAAATGCTAAGAGAGTAATAAAATTCTGTACAATTTTAAAGGAGGACAGATTACATTTTGGTTGGAGATTCTGAAATGAAATCAGTTGAACTGAGCCTGGAAAGATACCTGGCACTTGGCCACGTGGAGTTGAGACATTGGTCCTTTTATGTGGAGAGATTAGAGTAAATAAAGACACAGAGGGGCAAATCCTAGGCAAATGCGTGGAGAGTAGCTGCATTTGATTGGAAGAGAGGGTATGGGAAAGCAATACTGGGACCACACTAAGGAAGATATATGGGAGCCTTGAATGCTGAGTTGGAGTTTATACTTCATTTAGAAATGAAGTGAAGGGGTTACTCTCGTGGTACCTGAAATGATTCTCCTTAGCTGCTACTCTCTTCAGCAGTTGCTAGTGTGTTAGAGGAATAGCTTAAAGCTTTAATTCAGTTCCACACATCAAGCAATCCTGTGCAACACCATCTGAGCATCCTATAATTCAATTAAGTTCTGCCACACCAGATACCTCAGGGTAAGGGCTCAATCCTACAAAATTGATTCCACTTCTGATACCGTTCACAAGTCCCAGGGTGTCACCTGTACTTCTAATAGGCCAGCTATAAATTGAGGAACCCACACCCCTTCCTTGGGTTCGATAATTTGCTAAAATGGCTCACAGAATTAGGGAAACATGTTTACTGGTTTACTATAAAGGGTATAATAAAGGATATGAATGAACACTCAGATGTCCCAAGCAGAGATAATTTGGACCCTTCTTCTTCTGTGTCCTCATACTAGTTTGGTTATAGCTCTAGTCTAACACTGCATTTATTCTACAAATGTTTATGAAAGACCCAGTATACATGTAGCTGGCTAAGATAGTCACTGCCCCTTCCCTGAAAAAGATCACTTTGCATAATTGTTTTTAGTGTCCATTTTTCTTTTAAAATGATCTATTTTACCAAGTATACTATTTGTTAGCTTGCTTTTTTTCATTTTAACAATATAGCTCAAAGTTCTTCCTGTTACAGGGGATATAGATCTACCTTATTTTTACCAATATGTAAGAAAATTTGTTGTTTTAATGGAGAACTTGGGAGAAATCTTTTTAAGAGATTTTGAGATGCTGACAAATTACTATGCTTGATGTTTTGTGTAGTTTGGTGACTTTCAGACACATTTTCATTTATTCCTTCTAATATTTATAAAGGAATCTTGGGCCCAAAGTAATGCATTGCTTTCTAGGCAGAAAATAGTAGAGGACCAGAAATTTAAATAGCTCACTTAGTCTCATAGCAAATTCTAGAGGTAGACCCAGTGAGAGCTGTGGCCTCGAGTCTATCTACAGCTCATCTAGTGATTGATCTACCTGTCCATCCTTCTTGGTCTGCAAAGGACTTGAAATAGTTAATTGTGTCTAGCAATGAGACTGATAGTCGTAGACGATTGATAAACCATCTCTAAGAACAATTCATCAAAATAACATTGAGATTATTGTTGGAATAACTTGCTTGCAAAATGAGTGTTGTGAAGGGACCAACACTTATTTGTATGTAGAGACACAGGAATTTTAAGAAAAAATGAGTCTCTCTCCTATAGAGCCACATTTCATATATGCTAAGTGGCTATGAAAGGTTTTTTTTGCCATATTGGTTTAAATTTGCACTAACTGTTATAGAACAATACAGTTGAGTGTGTTTTTACCAGTACAGAGGTCAGTAATGAGTCATGACAAAATCAGTGGTCTGTTGGGGCCTGGTGGAGCAGATTGGGAAGGTCCTTCTAGGGATAACTGGATCTGGTGACTCCTTCTACCTTTGTTTCTTTCTTCCCAACTTCTCAGAACTACAAGAAACACCAGATCCCCAGTCTTGCACATGCCTGCTTCTTTCTAAGGATAAAGATCTTAAATGTTATTTCACATGGATTTCTTTCAGTGTATTATATAGAAAAGAATGGTATACCAGCATACAATAGATACAAATGTCATAAAAATTATACTTTTCCAATTCATATCACAGCAGGCAAATAATGTACACCATTGAACCTTTCCATAGGCACATTGTAAAAAAGACAGTTCACCAGGCAACACCTTTAACCAAGAAATTCAGTGTTTTCTTTTCGATAATTTGCAAATAATGATCTTCATGATAGAAATTTCCATCTTCATCAAATGTCAGTGAATCTCTAAAGGACATTTTTATTTGTAATACACTGTTAAAAATGGGTCAGCAGAATTTTAAAAAAGTTGGGGATCTGGGTATGACCACAGCTGCCTCTTTAACTCAGGGCTGGAAATTGTATTTCATTTCTGTAACTTTGTAATTTGTGACTCCCTTAAATATTTTATTGACCTAAATAATTCGTCTGAGAGAATACTTACCAAACCTTGGCAGTCCCTTTGCTTTACCAATATGTCCAAAGATTTTGATAACCACCTAGTGAACTTCTAGAGATTTTTACTTGGAAAAGGACAGTTTTATCAGCGTAGAATCATGATAAGTGACAGCAAATTCAGCTTTCCCATCCATGGCTTCTTTGCACCATGGGTTACTGAACTTTCTTGGGTGTTCTAGTTTAAGAGGCTGCAGCATCTAAGAAGAATAAAATGCTCCCTTTTCTTTTATATGCGTCTTATGAAAAAATCTAAGCCATGGTTAACTCTAATATTCCTCCTGCTCCCATAGTGTGTTCCACACCTATATTACTGAATTTTGCTTGAGAAAAGAACAAAGCCTGATATATTGTGTAACTGTAAATATATGTTCATGCATCTCAAAGGAGCTCTTTCTAGCACCTTTGCTGCATTTCCTTGATAAATTTGGGTCCTCATTCCCTACGATGGCCATTTCATATCTTTTTTTCAGCTCTAACATTTATGCCCCCACAATGATGAAAATTCTCAATCAAATATCAGCCTGTATCTTACTAAGTTTCTCAGTATAATTCAATATGATTGATCACTCTTTCCTTATGAACACATTCTCCACTCTTGGCTTCTTTGACACCACATTTACCTGGCTTTTCTTCTGTCTCACTGGCCATTCCTTTTTAGTGTTATTTTTTAAATTAATTGATTTATTGTTTAGTTTTTAAAAATTAAGCCACTTTATTGAGGTATGATTGACATGTAAAATACTATACATTTAATATATACAACTCAGTGAATTTGCAGATAAGTATACACTTATGAAACCATCAAAGTACTCCTCCTTCATTATTATTAGATCTCCAGAAGTTATTTATTTTGCATAACTGAAACTTTGTACCTTTTGACCATTACCTCCCCATTTTTCCTTCCCTCCAACCCATGACAACTACCATTCTAATCTTTGTTTCTATGAGTTTGACTATTTTATATTTCCACGCTTAAATGATATTATACTGTATTTGTCTGTGTCTGGCTTATTTCACTTAGCATAATGTCCTCCTGGTACATCTGTGTCACTGTAAATGGCAGGATTTCCTTCTTTTCTAAGGCTGAATAATACTCCTTTATATATAGACATACTGCATTTTCTTTAGCCATTTCACCTGTAGACAGGCATTTAGATTGCTTCTCCCTCTTGGCTGTTATGAATAATGCTGCAATGTACATGGGCGTGCAGGTCCACTTTGAGATCCTGATTCCAAATTCCTTTGGATAAATACCAAGGGGTAGGACTACTGGATCACATAGTAGTTCCACTTTTAATTAAAGGATCTACTTCAGCATAGTAAAGGCCATATATGATTATCCCACAGTTAACATCATACTCAATGGTGAAAAGCTGAAAGCTTTTCCTCTCAGTTCAGGAATAAAACAAGGATGTCCATTCTCGATACTTATATTCAACATAGTACTGGAAGTCCTGGCCAGAGTAATTAGGCAGGGAAAAGAAATAAGAGGCTAAAAATTAGAAATGAAGAAGTAAAATTTGTTCATTTGCAGATGACATGATATTACATATAAAAAAACCCTAAAGACTCCACCAAAAATCTTTTTGAACTAATAAACTAATTCAGTAAAGTTTCAGGATACAAAATCAACATACAAAAATGAGTTGTATTTCAATATATCAACAACAAATTATCTAAAAGAATTAAGAAAAAAATCCTTTTACAATAGCATTAATAAGAATAAAATAGGAACAAATTTAGCCAAGGAAATGAAAGATCTGTACATTGAAACCTATAAAACATTGATGAAAAAAATTGAAAAAGACACAAATATATGGAAAGATATCCCATGTTGATGAAATAGCAGAATTCATATTATTAAAATGTCCAAACTACCTGAAGTCACTTACAGATTCGATGCAATCCCTATCACAATTTCGATGGCATTTTTCACAGAAAAAGAAAAAAACAACTCTTAAATTTACATAGAACCACAGAAGATACTGAATAGCCAAAGTAATCTTGATGAGAAGAATAATGCTGGAGGCATCACAGTTCCTGATTTAAATATTACAAAGCGATAGTGATCAAAACAGAACAGTACTGGCATAGTACACATAGTAAAGTGTGCAAATATTAAGTGTACACTCAAATAATTAGCATCCAGATTAAACATAGAACATTATCAGCACCCCAAATGCCAATATCTGTTGTTAAATTCACCTGTGTCAATTTTTTGTAATTTTTAGTTCTAGGATTTCATTTGATTTGTTTAATGTATCTTTATGTTTTATTATGAAAGTCTCCATCTCATCATGTATTTCTTTCAACATATTTATCATGTTTAAAAAAAAAGTCTGTCTTGAGAACTCCAATATCTGGATAACCTATTGATTTGTTCCCATTGTTTTTTTTTTTAATTTTTTATTGTTATGTTAATCACCATATATTACATAATTTGTTTTGGTGTAGTGTTCCATGATTCATTGTTTGTTCATAACACCCAGTGCTCCACGCAGAACGTGCCCTCTTTAATACCCATCACCAGGCTAACCCATCCCCCTACCCTCCTCCCCTCTAGAAACCTCAGTTTGTTTTTCAGAGTCCATCATCTCTCCTGGTTCGTCTCCCCCTCTGACTTTTTGTTCTTTTTTTCTTGATTTATAGTTATTTGGTCCTGTCTCCTGGCATGCTTGGTTGTGTTTGATTGAATCATTGTTACTCTGTATGAAAGATTGTACAGGTTTTAGATGATCTTATCTTTGTCCACAAATTATTCATTTTTCTTCCAGGATACAATTAAAGGTCATGTTGCTCTATTAGAAATTGGTCTATTTCCAATTTTACTCTGTTTCTAAGAGTAGATTTCTTCAGGGATTTCAGTAGAAATCCTAGGGTTCTTAGCAGTTGTCTCAGTAAGTTTGGGCTGTTATAACAAATTACCATGGACTGGGTGATTAAACAACAAACATTTATTTCTCACATTTTAGGAGGCTGGAAATCCAAGATCAAGGCACTAGGAGATTTGCTGTCTGGGAAGGGGGGCTGTTTCTTGGTTCATAGATGGCCATTTCTTTTTTCTATATCCCTACATGGTGGAGAGTAGAGAGCTGGAGCAAGCTGTTTCTTGACTCTTACAAGGACATCAGTCTCGTCCATAGGTCTCCATCCTTACAATCTCATCTAATCGTAACTGCTTTCCCAAAACTCCATTTTCTAATACCAGCATGTTGGGGAAAGGGTTTAACATATGGACTTTGAGGGGACACACACAACAATGTTCCCTTTCTTTGGAGGGTCCTGACTTTTAATTTTTATCTACCCCAAACCACAGAAATACTGAAATATCTGCTTGGCTTTTTAGTCTCTCTGCAGTTGCTTTCTGTTTGGTTTCTTGGTGTCTCACCCACAAATGTGCAACTTAGGAATTGGCAAATGCCTCTAGGGGAAATTGCATATAGAATTTGGGGCTTCCTATAATGTTCCTCCTTCTGTCTGGAATCTTGTCCCCTTGAATCCCAATATTTTGGTCATTTTCTAATGCCTTCAGTGGGAGGGTTAATCTGATATTAGCTACTCTGTCATTTCTGCATTTAAAACTCTCCTCTGTTTTAAATGCAGAAATCAAACCACATCACTCTTTTGCTTTAAACTTCCGAACAACTGCCCATTGCATTTAGTATAATCAGTATGGGTCCATACCATGACCTAAAATACTGTAAACAGTCTGCAAAAGGCAATGAGTAACAGAACTGGATAAAACACCATCGTCTTTTGATTCCCAGTTCAGGGCTGTAACAATTTTGTCTCTTGATGGGGCTTTGCCATTGTGAAAAGCCAAATTTTAATTTTGATGGATTGAATGGGATTCCTCCTGGTCCCTGGTTAATTTGTTGGAAACATATAGGACTTAATTGTGTACTATTTGTATTCCTAGTGCCTATCACACAGTACCTACACCATGGTAGGTCTTCAGTATTTATGAAACTGAGCTAAATAAAAAGCTTTTATATTACCTGCTCAGAATTTATATCAGTGCCAAAGTTACTGAAGGCTTCAGACTATCTGAATTTAATCATTATTTAAAGAGAAATATAGACTAAATTTAATAATTTTGAAACTAGAGAATACTTCCTTCATGTTACATGTATGGAAACTGAGGTTCCTACAGGTTGACTGACTTGCTTAAGGTCACATACTTGGCTGGTAGTATAAGGGGAAAGTAGAATCCCAGTTTCCTAATTCACAATTACTTATTATTTTTACTGCCTTTCTTTGCTATGTTGTTGTATTAGAATAGATGGTCTATGAGTGGGAGTCCCCCACTCCTTCCCCTCTTTTTATGGTTATAGTTTATAAATATTTTTAAAACAGAAAAACCTATTTTTTTTTACAAAATATAGTAAAACTAAACTAACATAACTAAAATCTTATTCATAATTCTAGTATATAGACAAGATAAAGGAGTTACTTCAGATTGAGGGCAGGTGCAACATGGATTCCTTGCCATCTGCCCTTCCTCATTCTCTTGCCCATGAGTCCACTTCTTCTCGGTAACCTAGAGAACCAAAGAACAGAATTTGAAAAATGATGGTAGAGTGAATCACTTAAAATATTAAACCACCTGACTTTGCTTAGTGTTTTTGCATTATAGAATTTTTGTGCATATTTATTTCATCTGAAGCCCATTGCATTCTGTGTGAGGTATCTAAGACATGGAATTTTAATATGTCCATTTAATAGGTGAGAAAACCAAGAATAAGGGTAAGCAAATTTCTGCAAATTATGACAATAAAGAAATGAATGAAGTAACATGAAAGTATCATGGCTTGGAGTCCAGTATCCTTCCTTCCATATGCAAGTGCAATCAATGCATATCAACTTTTACCAGACCCTTCCTAAATAATTACTTGGAAACTAGAGGCCCAGTCTAAAAGAGTTTGTGTTACAGTATTTTTATTAAAATTCAGTTTTCCAACTTTCAAAGAAGATGTAAAAGGGTGTCCAGAAGCACTTGAAAGCCTCATGTTCCGGCTGAAGGATTTTCAAGTTGAAAACTTTAGTGCTGTTGTGGAACTTGCTCTTGTACATCCCTCATGATGCACGGAGCCATTACTCACCTGCTTGCTTCCCCTTACCTCTTGAAGCATGTCTACACACCTGTGAATATACTGCTTAACAAAGAAAGACTAACCTCCTTTTGTGAGTGCAAGAGCAAAACAAATATTAAATTATAATAAATACCTTTTCATTTCTTTCTTTTTTTACTGGAAAGAATGAAGCAACATTGTCTTTATTGAAAGAAGACACAATAATGTATATGGGAAATCCCACAGAATCAATTAAAATAATTTAACAAACTGATAAGTAAATATAGCAAGGTCTCAGGATACAAGGCCAACATACAAAAATCAATTTTATTTCCATATACTAGAAACAAATAATTAGAAAATTAACCTTAAAAACATTTAAAATACTATTAAAATATAGTATTTAGGAATACATTTTTATTTTTTAATTTTTAAATTATTTTTTAGATACAGATTGGGTTGCTTTATTATATTTTATTTTATTTTACTTTACCTATTTGAGTATAGTTGACATACAATGTTATATAAAAGACATATAAAACTCAATACCAAGAAAACAAGTGATCTGAGTAGGGAGCCTGAATAGACATTTTTCCAAAAAAGACATACAGTTGGCCAACAGACACATGAAAAAATGCTCAACATCACTAAGTCATCAGGCAAATGTAAATCAAAACAACAATGAGATATCACCTTATACCTGTCAGAATGGCTATCATAAAAAATATAAGAGATAACAAGTGATGGCAAGGATGTGGAGAAAAAGAAACCCTTGTACACTCTTGGTGGGAATGTGAATTGGTACAGCCACAGTGGAAAACAGTATCGAGGTTCCTCAAAAAATTTAAAATGGAAATACCAAATGATCTAATAATTCTACTCCTGGGTATTTACCAAAAGAAAATGAATATACTAATTTGAAAAGGTAAATGTGTACTATGTGTTTATTGCTGCATTATTTATAATAGTCAGATATAGAAGCAACCCAAGTGTCCATTGATAATGAATGGATAAAAAATATGTGATGGGATATTATTCAGCCCTAAAAATGGATGAGAGCTTGCCATTTATGACAACATGAATGTACCTAGAGGGTATTAGGCTAAGTGAAATAAGTCAGACAGAGAAAGACAAATACATATGATTTCATTCATATGTGGAGTCTAAAATACAAATGAATAAATAAAAAGCAGAATCAGATCTATGAATACAGAGAACAAACTGATGGTTACCAAAAAGGTGAAGGGTTAGAGGGATGGGCAAAATGGATGAAGGGCAGCGGGAGATACAGGCTTCCAGTTATGGACTGAATAAGTCCTGGGAATAAAAGGTACAATATAGGACATATAGTGAGTGATATTGTAATAGTGCTGTAAGGTGACAGATGGTAGCTACACTATGGTGAGCATAGCATAACATATAGCGTTGTTGAGTCAGTCACTGTTATACACCTGTAACATTGTGTATCAACTATAATGAATACATTTTTTGTGTATCTTGGAGCATTAAATAAAAACACATCATTTTAAATGTTTAAATTAAATACTTCTGATTCTGCTGTTAAGAAAATGTCTTTCCTTCTTTACATCTCTCCATCCTACTCTCTTCATATGCTTCGAACAAGAATCACAGGAGTGTTCATTCAGTCCTGGTGATTCCTGCCTCATCGGGAGGGAAGAAAGAAAATCTGGTTGGTTCTCCTGAATAGCAGTATTCTCTGCTGCTGTTGTTACCATAGTACTTGTGTCACTATTGGAAATAAGCAATCCGTTGGCCAGATGCAGTACTAGTGTCTTGCTGGAAGCCTGTTGATGGCTTTATCAGATCAATCCTCCTTGTTATGACACCTGTTGTTCTGGAAGAAGGCAAATCCTGTGTTCTGTGACTGAAGTTCATGGTCTGGCAGCTTCTCAGGGTAGCAGTCTGAGAAAGACCTTCTTTCCACCAGTGTTTTGGTAGCAGTGGTTGCTTCATGCCCATTGCAGACCTGGGGTCCAACCACGATGGCTATTTGATGACTCACTCATATACACACTCATATAACACATTCACACAGAGACACACACGAGTTGTACAGTCACACACACACAGACACACAGACACACAGACACACACACACACACACACACATACCCTGACACACACACTTTTCCCTAGGGATGCACCAGGGTGACTGAGCACAGCCTACTTTCATCACCTTAATATTTAGGCCTCTCACAGCTGAAGTCTTAGCTTGTTGGACCAAAAGCACACTGTATTTCCTGACCAAAGTAAATAATATTTCTTCCAAGAAAAAGCTGTATCTGGTGCTTATGTATAGAACATTTTATAGTTTTGTGTGTATTTATTATTTTATTTGAAAACACAATAATATTTTTTATAGATTAAAAAAAACAAAGCTCAGGGACATTAAGGGACATTGCCCAAGGACATGCCACTTTTATAAGACAAACCTCTCCTTCTCTCTTATATTTCCTCCAATTTAGGGTGCTTTAATTAAAAAATATTACAAATTATTCTAATGTAAAAATTATTCAGACATAAAATGTAAAAGAATATTATGAGTATCCATGCACTCACCACCCAGTTTAAGCAATAAAATACTGCAGATAGAATTGAATCCTCTGTGTATCTCCCTCCAACCACTTTCATCTCTCTTCCTAGTAGGCAGCCATTATTCTGTATCTGATGCTTATCATTTTCTTACATTCTTTAACTTTTTACTACATATGTATGTATCCTATAAACATTCTTGTACATGTCTTGTACATGTCTCCCTAGAAGAGAGCCTCCAAGGAATATATAAGAAATAGCACAGAGGATCATAGGGGAAGGGAGGAAAACTGAATAGGAAGAAATCATAGAAAAAGACAAACCATGAGAGATCTTGACTCTGGGAAACAAACTGAGGGTTGCTGGAGGGGTGGTGGGTGGGTGATGGGGTAAACGGGTGATGGGCATTAAGGAAGGCCTGTGATGTGATGAGCATTGGATGTTATATGCAACTGATGAGTCATTGAACCCTACATCTGAAACTAATAATGTACTATATGTTGGCTAATTGAATTTAAATAATTAAAAAAAGGTATATATGGAAGAATGTGACTATCCAGTCATGGAAATTCACATCTTCAACATAACTTGATATTGTCAAATTGCACCCTAAAGTTGTACCCAGCTACACTTCCCTGGCAGCATTTCAAAATGCATAAGTAGATACCATATCTCTGACAACTTTTTGTATAATTCTGTTCTGCCAATCTGATGGAATTGTTAATTCATAATTTTGTCCTTTTCTAACAGACTATTTGTTCTTCTATCTTTGAGTTGAAGAAATTCTTCATATACCTTGGATTATAATCTTTCATCATTTAAATTGTCTAATGATATCTTCTCTCAATCTGTGACATTTTCTTCCACTCTTTTTGGGTGACTTTTGATAAGTTTTGTATTTACTGTAGTATAATTTAACATTTTCTTCCTTTATGAGATGTTTTTTGGGGGAGAGGGTTATTGAAGAACTCTGTCCCTACCCTAAGGCCATATAATCTCTTAAATTTTCTTCTAAAAATTTGAGAATTTTAATTTTTATAATTCTCTAATTTTTCTAAACTTTTAAAGGAATAACATGAAATGGAAATTCAATTTTCTTTTTCTTCACATATGTATATAGTTATCTCAACATAATTTATTCAATCTTCCATTCTTTCCCCACTGATTTGTGATGCTACATCTGGCTGTTTATGCAGGGTCTATTGGAGACTCCCCTATTCTGTTCCATTGGAGTATTTGTCTCTAAACCAAATCCACAATCTTAATTATTTTAACTATTACATGAAGTAATATTTATTATAGCTTTGTTTTTTGTTGGATATTTTTAGCCCTTTGCTCTTTTGTAGAAATGTAAGAATCTGCTCAAATTCAATGAAAAACACCATGGATATTTTGATTGTCATATTATTTCCATCACTCTATATTGCCCTTTTTGTACAATAAAACTCTTCATTCTCTTTATCTATTTTTTTCTCCAATTTATGACAATATGATTTTGGTCTCCTTGAGGAGGTCCATTTTGCAGCTAGATTTGTGTTTGTGTGTGTATGTGTGTGTGGGGGGGGCTAATGTATCCAGTAAATGATAGGGCTACTGGTATTTGCCTTAAGGAGCAGGGTGTGGGTTTCAGAATTTAGATAACTAAAAATGACTACTCCCATCAGCCCACTTTAGAATTAACTAAAAAGCCAAAGACATAATTACACCTCAGTGGGTAAATGTCAGAAGGTTAAGTTACATCCTAAGAACGATTATCCTCTTAGCATCATTCAGACTCTTTCTTTGGTGTGTGATAGCCCACAGCGGGATGCTGTTGAAAGAACACTGACTTTATAATTACTTGCATCTTCTTCAGACACAGAATTTGCAACTTATGGGTTGATGGGGAATCGCTTATTTGAGCTTGTGTTTCCTATCTGTAAATGAAGATAATAATATGCAGCTTACAAATGAGATAGTAAATGTGAAATGCTGTCTTCTGTGTCATAGATGTACAATAAAACATTAATTTCCTTCCTCTTTAGAAGAACTAAATTCAGGATATTGTACCCAAATCTTTGCTGAGAAGCAAGAAGAAGCATTATTTGCAGGTGATTTAACTCCTTGTTGAGCTAACGACAGTAGTGGCTCAATTAATTTTTAATGGCTAAGATGATTTCTTTTACATTATGTAAAAATGTTAAGTGAAATAAGAAAGGCTTTAGAATAATACATTTCTTTTTTAGAATCCTGACTTCACTCTTTACTGCTTATGTGATCTCAGGAGAAGTCAGGTTTCTTATTAAAGATATTGAGATAATTCCTTTAAGGTCTTTATAAAAATTAAAGACATTTTAAAAAGTAGATTCAATTTTGCACTGCACTGTCTGCTAGAGAGTAAGTGCTTAATAATTAGTAGCTTCTATTTTTACTATTTTATAAGACCGAGCTTTCAAATGCATTGGCATAGAGGAGGAACTTATAAATCTTCCTACCTTCTTTAGAACAATCTCATTGAGATATGTGCCAATAAACAATAACTCATTTTTTGCTTTGAAATAAATTGAGCCCTAACACCTGAAATTTTTCATTGTACCTTTCACAGAGTCATCATTCAATAAGCACACATAGGATAAATGGGATAATGGAAAATAGATATTTATTTATCTCAATTATTGCTGTCAGAGGTATGGTTGACAAACTATAATCTTATCAGACACCTGAAAAGATTAGCAAATAAATCATTAATAAAACACTTTCAACTCTAGGATTCTAATGGCATAGAACAAAGGGAAAAGTATCCTGGACCTCCTCAGGGTTAAGCTGGAAGAAAATTCTGATGGACAAAGCGCCATCAAAAGAAATTCAAGAAAGGACATGGACACATTTTCATAATCTCTTCCACAAAGAAGCAAAAGGATTTAAAAATTTAAAAATCCACCACAAATGTTCCCTTTTTGGCAAAGCACAAAAAACATGAAGAAAGCTACATCAAGGCACATCATAAGCAAATTGCTCCACACAAATGAGAAATTTTTATAAGTTAATTTTATTATATTTTGTATTTAATAGAGTACATGGTGATTGGGGGAAGACTATAAACAATATAATTGGTAGTGTTTTTCTAGCCCAAACCCAGCTTTTGGATCTTTTTTCCTTCTTTGTTAGGTATTGCAGGACCTGTAAATATTGCCACCAGCTTTCTCTCCTGGGTGCTGATGCGCGCTCCACCCCCTCCCCCACGCACAAGTGTGCACACACCTGCAGCCTGATGCTTGTTGATGACTGGGGCTCCCACTCCCAATTTTCCCTGTGCCGGCCCAGATCTCAGTTTGCTTCCTCCCACCTGAGACCCTGCCTCAATTGCCTTGCTCCCCCGCCCGGTCTGCTACACATTAGCATCCAGGTGCCGGCAGGCTGGAGCTATGGCCCTCCAGTCCCCGCTGGTTGCGTGGATGAGGAAAACTCTAGAAATCCACAGGAAGCGTAAGTGGGTGGAGAAACTAAAACAGGCCCTGGGGCGGGCCCTAAGGAGGGAGGTGAGAGCGGGCTCCAAGACCTTGGGGAAGTGTTGGGGAGAGGAAGTGGAGGCTCCAGGTGAGCTAAGGAGCCCAGGAGAGTACAGAGGAGGTGGGGAGCCCGCTGTCCAGCAGGGACAAGAACGGAACCTGTGTTGTCTCAAGAGCTAGGTGGACCAAGCCTTGGGCACTCTGGGAGGGGGAGCAGGTAAGGCAGCAAGCTCTGGAGGGGAGGCCTGAAAGCCCCTCCTCTCTACCCGTTTACCCCAAGTGACCCTCAAGTACCTAAATAACTAAATTTAGTTCCCTCTGGGGGCTGGCCTCCCCAGCAGGAGTGGTGAGGCTCAAGGGCAACCAGACAGCCCTCCACACCCATTTGCTCAAGTCTGAAATGATCTTAATAGCAAATAAGACCTTCCACTTCCATACTTAGAAGATTGAAATTATAACAGAAAGGACAAAAGATTCCTGACCCCAAATGAACTCATAGTAGCGTGTAAGTGACTGAAATATGACCTGTTCCAACACTGATAGAGGGAGGGAAAAGGGACACGTCCCCTAGTTTGGAAAAGCGCCCTGAAATGAGACGCTGTGGTTCTAAAAGACCCATATCCCCAGTCTCACCCATTTCTCCGGGGATAGTTTACCTGAAATCAATCTCAGACCGAGGGAAATGGCCCGGGCAGATTTACTGGTGTGAGCGATGGTGGTGGTGTTAGCTGCAGTGTGGACCACTCGATTACTTCATCTGCCTGAGATTTCACCTGAGACTTTTGTGTAGACATATTTCACAAATCTCTGTGTTGCAAAATACCCCCAAGTATTCAGTTCCTCAGAAGATAATATTCCTGGGCATGAACTCAGGCAAATATGTTCCAAAAGGGACAGACATAAACATGAAGTCTTTAATTATATTGGTTCTGTAGTTAAATATAACACTATTTTTCTGAGTCTGCAGAATCTTCTCCAGAATGTCATTTTTCCCCTTTGACTCAACTTCATTTTCTCAGCCTCCCCTGCCAGGACTGTGGGGATGGCCTCTTTCCAGAGTTTGGTTGCCAGGTTATGGAGACTTGGAAATCTCTTCAACTGGTGGAACACAGATTTTTTTTCAGCCCCTTTAAAATGTCTAACATAGGGGGTGGAGCAAGAGGGCGGAGGAGTAGGAGACCTAGATTTCATCTGGTCTCAGGAATTCAGCTGAATAGGGATCAAACCATTCTGAACACCTACGAACTCAACAGGAGATTGAAGATAAGAAGAGTAACAACTCTCTGAACAGAAAAATGACACTTTCTGGAAGGTAGGACGTGCGGAGAAGTGAATCCGAGGCAACATTCGGGAGGATAGATGGCGGGGGAGGGGACCTCCATCGGCCGCTTCTGGCAAGTGATAGAGCCGCGGAGCACAAAATTGGACCTTTTAGAAGTTGGCTCCGCTGAGGGACGTTGCTCCAGTGGCTAAGCAGGGGGTGGAACCCTCGCGGGACAGTGTGGTCTCAGGACCCTCAGGGTCACAGAAAAACCGGGGGTGCCTGAGTGCGGCAGAGCTCCCAGGTATTGGAGCGGGGAAGCCGGCTGCGGAGACGGAGCCAAGGCGCGGGCACTCAGCTCGGGGTTGCCATAAACTGTGATCCGCGGCCCAGTTGGGCCATTGCTCCTCCAGCAGGGACCCAACAAGCGGCAGAGCTGGGGAGACTCCCCTTCCTCCCCCGGGAGGAGCGGCGCGGGAGCGCACCGAGGGATCTGCTGGGTTTGGAGACTCCACACGGGGTCGGGAGCCAGAGATACAAATGCTCGGTGACAGGCCGGGTGAGCATGGAGTGCGGCCGGAGACCTGGGAGACAGGAGTGATTGCTTTTCTCTGGAGGCACACTGAGGAACAGGGCCCCGAGTTCTCGGCTCCTCCGGGCAGAGATTGGAAGGCAACCATTTTCGCCCTGGTCCTCCAAAGCTGTACCGAGAGCTTGCAGGGAACAAAAGCTCCTGAGAGCAAACCGGAGCAGCTTGCTTAGCCCGGACTCACAGGTCGGGGCAATTCCGCCTCCGGCAAAGACATTTGGGAACCATGGCAACAGGCCCCTCCCCCAGAAGATCAGCACGAACAGCCAGCAAGCCAAGACCAAATTTACCGATCAAGGAGAACGGGAGAACTCCAGCGCTAGGGGAATACTGCACATAGAATTCATGGCTTTTTTTTACCATAATTCATTAGTTTTTCAAAGTTCATTTTTTAACTGTTTTTTTGAATTTTTCTTTTTCCCTTTTTCAAACAACATCTTATCAATCCCTTTTTTAAAAAAACTTTTTATTTTTCATTTTTAGAGTCATTTTTATCCCTTCATAGTAGTTACCCTTATTTTTGGCATATATATATAAGTTGTTCTCTCTTTAAAATTTTGAGATACAATTTCGTCTAACAGATCAAAATATACCCTAAATCACTAGTGTATGGCTTTGTTCTATTCTCCTGCTTGATCACATTCTCTCCCTTTTTTTTCTTTTTTCTTTTTTTCTTTTTTTTTTAAATCTTTCTTTTTAAAAACAACTTCTTATCAATTCCTTTTATAAAATCTTTTATAATTTTCATCTATACAGTCATCTTCCATCCTTTCATTGTATCAACCCTTATTTTGTACATATATGTCTTTCTTCCTTTAAAATGTTAGCAGGCACTTTCTTCTAACAGACAAAAATATGCCCAAAACCTCGTGTGTGGCACTGATCTTTGCACTAGCCTGATCATATTTGATCATATTCTGATTTTTTTGTTTTTGTTTGTTTTTATCTTTTTCTTTTTCCTTTTATTTTCTCTTCTTTCTTTCCCTTTCTTGTCCCCTGGTTTCAGGTCTTTTCTGATTTGTATAGAGTATATTTGCTGGAGACGTTGTTAACCTGTTAGCATTCTGTTCTCTCATTCATCTGTTCTCCTCTGGACAAAATGACAAGATGAAAAAAATCACCTCAGCAAAAAGAACAAGAGGTAGTACCGTCTGCCAGGGACCTACTCAATACAGACATTAGTACGATGTCGGACCTAGAGTTCAGAATCATGACTTTAAAGATACTAGCTGGGCTTGAGAAAGTGTAGAAGTTATTAGAGAAATGCTTTCTGAAGAAATAAAAGAACTAAAATCTAACCAAGTCAAAATCAAAAAGGCTATTAATGAGGTGCAATCAAAAATGGGGGCACTAACTGCTAGGATAAATGAGGCAGAAGAAAGAATCAGCGATATAGAAGACCAAATGATGGAAAATAAAGAGGCTGAGAAAAAGAGAGAGAAACAACTACAGGATCACGAGGGCAGAATTCAAGAGATAAGCGATATGATAAGACAAAAAAACATTAGAATAATTGGGATCCCAGAAGAAGAAGAAAGAGAGAGAGGGGCAGAAGGTATATTGGAGCAAATTATAGCAGAGAACTTCCCTAATGTGGGGAAGGAAACAGGCATCAAAATCCAGGAGGCACAGAGAACCCTTCTCACAATCAATAAAAATAGGTCAACACCCCGACATCTAATAGTAAAACCTATGAGTCTCAGAGACAAAGAGAAAATCCTGAAAGCAGCTGGGGAGAAGAGATCTGTAACCTACAATGGTAGAAACATGAGATTGGCAAGAGACCTATCCACAGAGACCTGGCAGGCCAGAAAGGACTGGCATGATATCTTCAGAGCACTAGAGAAAAATATGCAGCCAAGAATACTATATCCAGCTAGGCTATCACTGAAAATAGGAGAGATAAAAAGCTTCCAGGAGAAACAAAAACTAAAGGAATTTGCAAACACAAAACCAGCCCTACAAGAAATATTGAAAGAGGTCCTCTAAGCAAAGAGAGAGCCTAAAAGCAGCATAGACCAGAAAGGAACACAGACACTATACAGTAACAGTCACCTTACAGGCAATACAATGGCACTAAATTCATACCTTTCAATAGTTACCCTGAATGTAAATGGGCTCAATGCCCCAATCAAAAGACACAGGCTATCAGATTGGATTAAAAAACAAGACCCATCGATATGCTATCTGCAAGAGACTCATTTTAGACCCAAAGACACCCCCAGATTGAAACTGAGGGGGTGGAAAACCATTTACCATGCTAATGGACACCAAAAGAAAGCTGGGGTGGCAATCCTTATATCAGACAAATTAGATTTTAAACCCAAGACTGTAATAAGAGATGAAGAAGGACACTATATCCTACTTAAAGGGTCTATCGAACAAGAAGATCTAACAATTGTAAATATCTATGCCCCTAATGTGGGAGCAGCCAATTATATAAGGCAATTAATAACAAAAGCAAAGAAACACATTGACAATACAATAATAGTGGGAAACTTTAACACCCCCCTCACTGAAATGGACAGATCGTCTAAGCAAAAGATCAACAAGGAAATAAAGACTTTAAATGAAACACTGGACCAAATGGACTTTACAGACATATTCAGAACATTCCATCCCAAAGCAACGGAATACACATTCTTCTCTAGTGCCCATGGAACATTCTCCAGAATTGATCACATCCTAGGTCACAAATCAGGTCTCAACCAGTACCAAAAGCCTGGGATTATTCCTTGCATATTTTGAGACCACAATGCTTTGAAACTAGAACTCAATCACAAGAGGAAAGTCGGAAAGAACTCAAATACATGGACGCTAAAGAGCATCCTACTAAAGAATGAATGGGTCAACCAGGAAATTAAAGAAGAATTAAAAAAATTCATGGAAACCAATGAAAATGAAAACACAACTGTTCAAAATCTTTGGGATACAGCAAAGGCAGTCCTGAGAGGAAAGCATATAGCAATACAAGCCTTTCTCAAGAAACAAGAAAGGTCTCAAATACACAACCGAACCCTATACCTAAAGGAGCTGGAGAAAGAACAGCAAATAAAGCCTAAACCCAGCAGGAGAAGAGAAATAATAAAGATCAGAGCAAAAATCAATGAAATAGAAACCAAAAGAACAGTAGAACAGATCAATGAAATTAGGAGCTGGTTCTATGAAAGAATTAACAAGATTGATAAAGCCCTGGCCAGACTTATCAAAAAGAAAAGAGAAATGACCCAAATCAACAAAATCATGAATGAAAGAGGAGAGATCACAACCAACACCAAAGAAATACAAACAATTATAAGATATTATGAGCAACTCTATGCCAGCAAATTAGATAACCTGGAAGAAATGGGTGCATTCCTAGAGATGTATCAACTACCAAAACTGAACCAGGAAGAAAGAGAAAACCTGAACAGACCTATAACCACTAAGGAAATTGAAGCAGTCATCAAAAATCTCCCAACAAACAAAAGCCCAGGGCCAGATGGCTTCCCAGGGGAATTCTACCAAACATTTCAAGAAGAATTAATACCTATTCTCCTGAAACTATTCCAAAAAATAGAAATGGAAGGAAAACTTCCAAACTCATTTTATGAGGCCACCATTACCTTGATCCCCAAACCAGACAAAGACCCCATCAAAAAGGAGAATTACCAATATCCATGATGAACATGGATGCAAAAATTCTCACCAAAATACTAGCCAATAGGATCCAACAGTACATTAAAAGGATTATTCACCACGACCAAGTGGGATTTATCCCTGGGCTGCAAGGATGGTTCAACATCCGCAAATCAATCAATGTGATACAATATATTAACAAAAGAAAGAACAAGAATCATATGATCCTCTCAATAGGTGCAGAAAAAGCATTTGACAAAGTACAGCATCCTTTCTTGATCAAAACTCTTCAGAGTATAGGCATAGAGGGTACATACCTCAATATCATAAAAGCCATCTATGACAAACCTACAGCAAATATCATTCTCAATGGGGAAATGCTGAGAGCTTTTCCCCTAAGATCAGGAACGTGGCAGGGATGTCTACTCTCACCACTGCTATTCAACATAGTATTAGAAGTCCTAGCCACAGCAATCGGACAACAAAAAGAAATCAAAGGCATCCAAATCGGCAAAGAGGAAGTCAAACTCTCACTCTTCGCAGATGATATGATACTTTATGTGGAAAACCCAAAAGACTCCACCCCAAAACTGCTAGAACTCATACAGGAATTCAGTCAAGTAGCAGAATATAAAATCAATGCACAGAAATCAGTGGCATTCCTATACACAAACAACAAGACAGAAGAGAGACAAATCAAGGGGTCGATCCCATTTACAATTACACCCAAAACCATAAGATACCTAGGAATAAATTTAACCAAAGAGGCAAAGGATCTGTACTCAGAAAACTATAAAATACTCATGAAAGAAATTGAAGAAGACACAAAGAAATGGAAAAACGTTCCATGCTCATGGATTGGAAGAACAAACATTGTGAAGATGTCAATGCTACCTAGAGCAATCTGCACATTCCATGCAATTCCCATCAAAATACCATCCACTTTTTTCAAAGAAATGGAACAAATAATCCTAAAATTTGTATGGAACCAGAAGAGACCCCGAATAGCCAGAGGAATATTGAAAAAGAAAAGCAAAGCTGGCAGCATCACAATTCCGGACTTCCAGCTCTATTACAAAGCTGTCATCATCAAGACAGTATGGTACTGGCACAAAAACAGACACATAGATCAGTGGAACAGAAGAGAGAGCCCAGAAATGGACCCTCAACTCTATGGTCAAGTCATCTTTGACAAAGCAGGAAAGAATGCCCAATGGAAAAAAGACAGTCTCTTCAACAAATGGTGTTGGGAAAATTGGACAGCCACGTGCAGAAGAATGAAACTGGACCATTTCCTTACACCACACACAAAAATAGACTCCAAATGGTTGAAAGACCTAAACGTGAGACAGGAGTCCATCAACATCCTAAAGGAGAACACAGGCAGCAACCTCTTCGACCTCAGCTGCAGCAACTTCTTCCTAGAAAGATCACCAAAGGCAAGGGAAGCCAGGGCAAAAATGAACTCTTGGTATTTCATCAAGATAAAAAGCTTTTGCACAGCAAAAGAAACAGTCAACAAAACCAAAAGACAACCGACAGAATGGGAGAAAATATTTGCAAATGACATATCAAATAAAGGGCTAGTATCCAAAATCTATAAAGAACTTATCCAACTCAACACCCAAAAACAAATAATCCAATCAAGAAATGGGCAGAAGACATGAACAGACATTTTTCCAAAGAAGACATCCAAATGGCCAACAGACACATGAAAAAGTGCTCCACATCACTTGGCATCAGGGAAATACAAATCAAAACCTCAATGAGATACCACCCCACACCAGTCAGAATGGCTAAAATTAACAAGTCAGGAAACGACAGATGTTGGCAGGGATGTGGAGAAAGGGGAACCCTCCTACACTGTTGGTGGGAATGCAAGCTGGTGCAACCCCTCTGGAAAACAGTATGGAGGTTCCTCAAACAGTTGAAAAGAAAGCTACCCTACGATCCAGTAATTGCACTACTGGGTATTTACCACAAAGATACAAATATAGGGATACGAAGGGGTATGTGCACCCCAATGTTTATAGCAGCAATGTCCACAATAGCCAAACTGTGGAAAGAACCAAGATGTCCATCAACGGATGAATGGATAAAGAAGATGTGGCATATATACACAATGGAATATTATGCAGCCATCAAAAGGAATGAGATCTTGCCATTTGCAATGACGTGGATGGAACTTCGGGGTGTTATGCTGAGTGAAATAAGTCAACCAGAGAAAGACATGTATCATATGACCTCACTGATATGAGGAATTCTTAATATCAGGAAACAAACTGAGGGTTGCTGGAGTGATGGGGGTGGGAGGGATGGGTGGCTGGGTGATAGACATTGGGGAGGGTATGTGCTATGGTGAGCGCTGTGAATTGTACAAGACTGATGAATCATGGATCTGTACCTCTGAAACAAATAATGCAATATATGTTACGAAAAAAAAAGAAGATAGCAGGAGGGGAAGAATGAAGGGGAGTAAGTCAGAGGGGGAGACGAACCATTAGAGACAATGGACTCTGAAAAACAAACGAGGGTTCTAGAGGGGAGGGGGTGGGGGGATGGGTTAGCCTGGTGATGGGTATTAAAGAGGGCACATTCTGCGTGGAGCACTGGGTGTTATGCACAAACAATGAGTCATGGAGCACTACATCAAAAACTAATGTATGGTGATTAACATAACAATAAAAAATATTAAAAAATAAATAAAATGTCTAACATAATACAACCGTGGTCAGCACAGTGACTCAGCCACTGAAAATATTTTTGATCCATGACATATGTGTTCGAAAGCTGTCTAGTTCTTCCCTCTCTTCCTAATTAGGACACTGGCAAGTGCTGGAAAACAGTGCACCAACCCACTCTCGAGTCCCTCATCTTTTTAGTGCTTTTAATTCTTTTTAATGTATTTTTATGTTAATAATCTCACTTTATGCAGTGCTAGTAGAGTAGGCAGCACAGGTGTCATCTTCATTTGACAGATCAAAAAGGTAAAACAAGGCACAGCAAGGGTTTGTCTTTGGTCACAGAGTAAGTTGGGAGTCAACTTGGATCTAGAAGTGAGGTCAGATTCTTGGGATGGTCCCCTGACCCAAGAGTTATACAATTTCAGATCTTTGTAGCTAGACCTGCCGAGCTCCCCTGAATCTCACTATGCCTGACCTACAGGTGAGGTTTGGAGGCACCCCGCCCCCATCCATTAGGAGTATCACTCAGCCAGTAGAATGGGTGTAGATGGACTAGCTGCAGTCTGTCCGTCTCTGAACCAGGGGCTAATGGGAAGTAGGAAGTAACCAGACTTGCATTTTTTTTTTCATATAACCATTTTAGGTTCTCAGTCTGGTACTTGCAGTAAACAATATTTTCAAAATAACAAGTATCAGCAATGGACAGAATTTTCTAAATAAACATTACAGTTAGAAGTCTAACGTATCCAGGTACTTTGGCTTTACTTACACCAGGGGCTTGCTAAAGATCCTCTATCGAGGGTGGCTGTGCTTTCTCCCTCAAACCTTGTTCTGGGTCTTGATCAGTTTTTCTTCTGTCATCCTCTGTACTCTGTGTATGTGTGTGAGAGCAAAGAGGGTGCGTGTATATGTGTAAATTTTTTTCAGTCTATCCAGTGTCTGGTTATTCCATTACAATGGCTACAAAACTTAATCTTTTTTTTCTCCTCCACTCTATCCTGAAAGATTTTTATCTCAGATCATTTACTCTGCTGCTTATATCAGCCTCCCACTCCCCCTCTTCAAGAAGAGGGAAGCTATTTCTCTTTCAAGAAATTTTATGGTTTAGGTGGGAAAGATCTGGCTCCCTGCAGAGCCCTGAGAGGAAGAGCCAAGAAAGAAATAATTCTGTATTTCTGGCATTTTCTGGCTGCCCAAAGCATCCTTCTACAGCTGACATTGTTAAAATTTCATCAAAGGCATTGGTCAATCAGGCTACAGGGTTTTTTTTTTTTAAAAACTATAGGAGTCATATTAGCATTTAAGATATTTGTCTTTTTTCTGCATAGAATATGGTGTATATTATCTCTTTTGCATGTTATATTACTGAAAACTCATATAGTCCCTAAGATAATTGAAAATAAATTTTAAAATGTAGTTTGACACTCCTGACAGACTCAAAAGCATTTTTCAACAAAAATGCATTTTGAATAAAAAGACACCTCCCATTCTTGCATAGGGTGACTCAAAATTATAAAGATTTCATTTTCCCTAAGTTAATGTATTTTTATTTTTAACTTCAAAAAGTTTTGATATAATTGACATACAACACTGTATAAGTGGGATAGCATAATCACTTGGCTTTTATATAGTGTGAAAAAACCATAATTAGTTAACATCCAGTATTTCATATATGTATATAAAAAGAACTCAGGATTTCCTCTTAAAGACTTCATATATGCCATACAGTGGTGTTAACTATAGTCATCATATTATATATTACATCCCTTGTACTTATTAAAACAAAGTTTGTATCTTTTGACCACCTTCATCCCATTGCCCTTCTGGTGACCACAAATCTGATCTTTTTCTAGGAGTTTGGGTTTGTTTTTTAGGTTCCATGTATAAGGACATCGTAGAGTATTTGTCATCTTCTGAATTATACAACTTAGCACAAGGTCCATCTGTGTTGTCACAACTGACAGGATTTCCTTTTTTATGGCTAAATAATATTCTATTGTATGTATATAAGCACACAACTTCTTTATCTGTTCATCTTTCGGCAGACACTTAGGTGGTTTCCATATCTTGGCTATTGGTGGTAATGCTGCTATGAACATGGGGGTGCAGATAGCTTTCAACATAGTGTTTCAATTTCCTTTGGATATATTCCCAGAAGTGGAATTGCTAGGTCATATGGTAGTTCTATTTTTATTTTTTGAGTAACCTCGATATGTTTTCCATAGTGGCTGTACCAATTTACATTCTACCCACAGTGCATAGGTTTCTTTTTCCTCCCCGTCCTCACCAGTGTTGGCTGTCTTCTTATCTTTTTGATAACCATTCTAACAGATGTGAGCTGATACTTTGTTATGATTTTGATTTGCATTTCCCTGAAGACTAGCGATATTGAACACCTCTTCGTGTTTCTTGTTAGCCATTTGTATATCTTCTTTGGAAAAATGTTCAGATCTTTTACTGTTTATTTTTTTTTTTTTGAAGTGTAGTTGACATACAATACTATATTTCAGGTGTACAACATAGAGATTCAACATTTATATACATTATGATCAGGGTAAACATAACATCCGTCAACATACAAAGTTGTTACATGTTGACTAAATTCCGTATGCTGTATCTTGTATCACGTGTCGAATTTATTTTATAACTGGAAGTTTGTACCTTATAATTCCTTTGTCCTATTTTGCCCATACTTCCACCGCTCTCCCCCTTGGCAACCACCAGATTATTCTTTGTATTTATGAGTCCACTTCTGATGAGTATGAGTACACATTTTAGGATTATTCTAGTTCTGTGAAAAATGCCATTGGTATTTTGATAGGTAATGTATGAATCTGTAGATTGCTTTGGATAGTATGGCATCTTAATGATAGTTAATCAATGAACATGGTATATCCTTTTGTTTGTGTTGTTTTCAATGTCTTTCATCAGTGTTTCATAGTTTTCAGACCACAGGTCTTTCACCTCCTCAGTTAAATTTATTTCTAGGTATTTTGATACAATTGTAAACAGGATTTTTCTCTTAATTTCTCTTCTACTTCATTATTGATGGAAATGTAACAGGTCTCTGTGTATCAATTTTGTATCCTTCAATTTCACTGAGTTCATTTATTCTAATATTTTTTTGATGGAATCTTTAGGGTTTTCTGTATCTAGTATAATGCCATCTGCAAATAGATAGTTTTACTCCCCCCCCCACCCCCCAATTTGGATGCCTTTTCCTTTTCTTGCCTGATTGCTGTGACTAGGACTTCCATTATTATGTTGAATAACAGTGGTAAGGGTGGACATCCTTATCTTGTTCCTGGTCTTAGAGAAAAAGCTTTCAGCTTTTCACTGTCAGTTATGAATACGGGTTTGTCGTATATGTCCTTTATTGTGTTGAAGTGTGTTTTCTCTATGCCCTTTTGTTGAGAGGTTTTATCATAAGTGGATGTTAAATTTTATCGAGTTCTTTTTTTGCCTCTGTTGATGTGCTTGATTTTAATCTTCCTCTTTTTTAATGTGGTATATTATCATAATGTGTATTATATCATATCAATTGACTTGCAGATAGTGAACTATCCTTGCATCCCTGGAATAAATCCCACTTGATTGTGGTGTATGACCTTTCTAATGTATTTTTCAATTTGGTTTGCTAATATCTTGCTGAGGATTTTTACGTCTGTGTTCATCAGGGATATTGGCCTGTAATTTTATTTTATTTTTTTGTTTTCTTTTTTTTTTTTCCTCCTTTTTTTCTTTTCTCTTCTTCCTCTTTGTCTGGTTTTGGTATCAGGGTAATGCTGATCTCATAGAATGAGTTTAGAAGCATTACTTCCTCTTGAGCTTTTTGAAATAGTTTAAGAAGTTATATGTATTAACTCTTTCAATGTTTAAAATTTATCTGTGAAGCCATCTGGTCCTGGACTTTTGGGAGTTTTTGGATTACTGATTGAATTTCATTACTAATCATTCTGTTCAGATTTTCTATTCTTGATTCAGTCTTGGAAGATTGTATGTTTGTAGGAATTTATTCACTTCTAGGTTGTCCCATTGGTTGACATATAATTATTTGTAGTAGTATCTTACTACCCTTTGTATTTCTGTGGTATCAGTTTTAACTTTTTTTTTTTCATTTTTGATTTTATTTATTTGGGCCCTCTCTCATTTTGATGAGTCTGGCTAAAAGTTTGTCAGTTTTGTTTGTTTTCAGAAAAAAGCAGCTTTTATCTTTTTACTTATTTTTTTAGTCATTCATTTCTGCTCTCATCTTTATTTTCTTCTAACTTTGGATTTTGTTCTTTTTGTAGTTTCTTTAGGTATAATGATAGATTGAGATTTTTCTTGTTTCTTGAAGTACTCCTGTATAACACTGTAAACTCTCTTAGAATTGCTTTTGCTGTGTCCCACAGATTTTGGACTGTTGTGTTTTTATTTTCATTTGTCTCAAAGTATTTTTGATTTCGTGGTCTTACTAGTTGTTTTAGTAGTATGTTTATCCTTGTTTTTTGTTGTTGTTGTTGTTGTTTTGTTTCCTAGTTTCTTTTCTCTTGTAAGAGACTCCTAGTTTCATACCATTGTAGTCAGAAAAGATGCTTGATATGATTTCAGTCTTCTCCAATTTATTGAGAACTGTTTTGTGGCCTAACATGTGATCTGTCCTGGAGAATGCCCCATGTGCATTTGAAAGAATGTATTCTGTTTTCAGATGGAACGTTATGTATATAAGTCCATCTAGTCTACTGTGTCATTTAAGGCCACTGTTTTCTTACTGATTTTCTGTCTGGGTGAATTATCTATTGATGGAAGTGGGGTGTTAAAGCCCCCTACTATTTTATACTGTCCATTTCTCTTTATGTCAATATTTTCTTTATGTATTTAGATACCCCTATGTTGTGTACATAGGTAATTATAAGTATTAAATCTTCTTGGATTGATTTATAACTAGGTAATACCCTTCTTTTTTTCTTGTCAATCTTTATTTTAAAGTCTGTTCTGTCATGTATATAACTGCCTCAGCTTTCTTTTGGTTTTCATGTCTTTTTCTATTTATTTTCTTTATGTGTCTTTAGATCTGAAGTGAGTCTCTTGTAAGCAGCATATAAATGAGTCTTTTTAAAATTCAGCCACCCTATGTTTCTTGATGGGAGCATTTCATCCCTTTCCATTTTAAGTAGTTATTAGTAGATACATACTCCCTGCCATTTTGTTCTGATTGTTTTTGTAGTTATGTTTCTTTCTTGCTCTCTTCCCTTATTATTTGGTGAGTTAGTGTTATATCTGTATTCCTTTCTCTTTATTTTTTGTGTATCTATTTCCAGTATTTGGTTTGTGGTCATCATGAGGTTTATATATAATATCCTCCATATAGCAGTCTATTTTAAGTTGATGGTTGCTTAAGTCCAAGTGCATTCTAAAAGCACTACGTTTTTACTCCCCCAACATGCTTTATATTTTTGATGTCATATTTTAGATGTTATTTTGTGTATTCCTTAACTAATTATTATACGTCTAGATGATTTTTACTATTTTTGTCTTCTAACTTTTGTAGTAGCTGTGTAGGTGATAGGTCTACTACATTTACTATATGTTTATCTTTACTAGTGAGACTTTCTTCCTCATAATTTTCTAATATCTAATTATGGCCTTTTCTTTCCTGTTTAAAGGAGTACATTTAACATTTTTTAAGGCTCATTTGGTGTTGATGAACTTGTAGCCTTTGAGAAACTCTTTCATCCCTCCTTTAATTCTGAATGATAACCTTGCCAGATTTAGTACTTTTGGTTGGAAGTTTTTTTTTCTTGCACTTGTGCTCTTGTTCTCTAGTACCTTGCACTTTTAAAAAAATATATATTTTGTTATTTGAGAGAGCAAGAGAGTGAGCAGGGGGAGGGACAGAGGAATAAGCAGACTCCTCACTAAGTAGGGAGCCTGTTGCTGGGCTCAATCCCAGCACCCTGAGATCATGACCTGGGCTGATGTCAGACACTTAACTGACTGAGCCATCCAGTTGCCCCAGTACTTTGCACTTTTAATATGTCATGCCAGTCCTTTCTGGCCTGTGAAGTTTCTGCTAAAATATCAGCTGATAATGTTGTGGGAGCTCCCTTGTATATTATAACTAGTTTTTTTTTTTCTGGCTGCTTTTAATATTTTCTCTTTAACTGTTGGCACATTGATTATAATGTGCCTTGCTGCAGGTCCTTTTGGGATTCATCTTATTTTGGATTCTGTGCTTCCTAGGCTTGGGTATCTCTTTCCTTCATCAGGTTAGGGAATTTGTCAGCTATTTTTTCAGATAGGTTTTTGACCCCTTTCTCTTTATCTTCCCCTTTTGAAGCCTCTGTAATGTTGATACTACTATATTTGATGTTACCCAGAGTTCCCTTAAAATATCCTCATAACAGCTTTTAGCTGTTTTTAGTGGTTAATTTCTACTATGTTATTTTGTAGATTGCTAATCTGATCTGCTATTGATTCCCTCTAGGGTATTTTTCAATTATTGTATTTTACAGCTATTATTAGTTCTTTTTATATTTTCTATCTTTGTTGAAGTTCTCATTATGTTCATACATTCTTGAGTTCATTGATCATCTTTATAACCAGTACTTTGAACTGTTTATCTGGTATTGCTCATCTCCATTTCATTTAGTTCTTTTCCTGAGATTTTGTCTTTTTCTTTTATTTGGGCATATTCCTCATCTTGCCTAATTCTGTTTCTGTGATTTAGGTAGATCAGTTAGCTCTCCCAGTCTTGAAGGACTGGCTTTATGCAGAAGGTGTCCTGTGGGGCCCAATAGCACAAATCCACCTGGGGACCTAAGCCAGGTACCCCAGGATTATCCCCTGTGTGGCCTGTGTACACTCTTCTATTGTGGCTCGTTCACAACTGGTGTGGAATCTGGTGTGCAGAGCTGTTCTCTGGCATGGCTGTCTGCAAGGTCTGGCTACAAGTGCTATGGACCAGCTGGTGAGCAGAACTGACCTCTGTTCCATCTAGCTGAGAGGCCTGGCTGCAGCTGTCTTAGGCATGCTGCATGGCTTGCCATAAGGTTCAGCTGTGACTATTATAGGTGTTCTAGAGTGTGGTGCTGGACCCCCAGGATGATGGTGCTTGGGATGGGCTCTGGTGGCAGCCAAGGCTATCTGCCAGGAGCACTAGGGTGGGAAGCCACTTAGGAGGGTCTCTGGTGCTTTTTGATGGTGCCTGCCAAAAGCGCTGGGGCAGGGAGCTGCTTGGGAGGATCTCTGGTGCTTGGGTGGAGTCTCCATTTCCTACTGCCCTCTATCTAGCTCTCCTGAAGAAAAACCCCACTGGTTTTCAAGGCCGACTTTACAGGTGTTTGTCTTCCGAGTGCCTGTCCCTAGGGCTTTGAAGACCAGTTTGGAACTTGCGACTCCTCTTCCTCAGCCTTCCTGCTTGTGTGTTGTCACACCAGAGATGTGGTTATTGGCAAAACTGTCTCTGCCCCTTCTACCCATCTCAATGTGCTTTTTCTTTATTTCCTTAATTGGTTTTAATCTGTTCCTCTATAGTTTGTTCTCAGAGATAGTTCTATATGTAATTGTAGGTTTTGGTATGTCCGTGTGAGCTCAGGATCCTTCCACTCCACCATTTTGATTCCATTTGCCCATTTTTAAATTGGATTGGTTTTTGCTATTGAGTTGTATGAGTTCTTTATGTATTTTTGGTATTAATGCCTTATCAGATAAATTGTTTGCAATTTTTTTTCACATTCCTTAGGTTGATAGTTTTGTTGATAGTTTTGTTGATAGTTTCTTTTGCTATGCAAAAGCTTTTTAGTTTGATGTACTTGCCCTTGTTATATTTTTTTACTTGTGCTTTGGGTGTCATATCCAAAAGCCTTTCCAATACCCATGTCAAGGAGCTCTCTTCTTCACTTTTCTTCTAGAAGTTTTATGGTTTCTGGTCTCACATTTAAGTCTTTAACCCATTTTGAGTTAATTTTTGTGGGTGGTGTAAGATAAGGGTCTAGTTTCATTGTTCCAGATGTGAATATCCCATTTTTCCAGAACTATTTATTGAGGAGACTGTCTTTTCTCCATTAAGTATTCTTGGCTTTCTTCTCATATATGGTAAACTAATATTGACCATATATGTATGGGTTTATTTCTGGGCTTTTGAATCTGTTCTATTAGTCTATTTGTCTGTTTTTATGCTAGCACCACACTATTTTGATTACCCCAGCTTTATAATGATAGCTTGAAATCTTCTTTCTCAGGATTGTGTTAGTTATTTGGGGTCTTTTATAGTTACGTATAAGTTTGATTGTTTTTTTATACCTCTGCAAAAAAAAAAAAATCTTAAAAGCAGCTAGAGTGTAATAGACACTAGCAGACCCCAATCCAAGAAATGTTAAAGGAAGTCCCTCAGAAAGCAGCAAAATCCTATTACAAAGAAATAGAAATCCACACAAATGAATGAAGAGTGCTGGAAATATCAACTACTAGAAAAACATGTAAGTTGTTGTCTCTGCTTATAAAGGGTTTAAACCTATTAGGGAAGTAAAAGTCTTGGTTGGAGGAATTATAATTCAACAAAATTGGCCTAATTTATCATTAAAGTTTACATATTCAGAGAATGTATTTTATTTTTTTTCTGTAATAATTCAGTTTTATTACTCTGGCTAAGAGATCCGAAGGTAGCTTGAGGTTTACATTTTTTTTTCATAGTTCTTCCGTCAAGAGTTTAGGTGCTACGTTGCCATTATAAGATGGCTGCAAATTATTTGATTCTTACTTATAAAACTTTAATTTTGCATGTGTATGTGACATGTGTTCATGAAAAAATACATATAAGCAAAATGAACTCACATCACACAGAAATAAGCACTTAAGTTTTTGATATATGTGTGTATACATATATGCATGTGCACACAGTACTTGGGATTTAATTCTACATATGTGAACTGGCACCAAATATACTGCTATGAAACCCGTTATGTTTTACTTTACAATATAGAATGAATATATTTTCATGCATATGTGTATGAAACTTTCCAATTGAAAAACAGACCTGGAGAGTGGGTCAAAATACAAAATCTGATGAGATTCTAGTACCAAGCAAACTCCCTAAAACAAAATTTCACCAGATGATTAAAAGTAAAATGAAGATCAAAGATATATCAGAAAATGCTAACAGAAAGAAAGCAAGGGCCAGATTTTAATATCCGACCCCCCCCCCCAAATCAAAGCCTAAAGCACAGAGGATAAGGATGACTGCATGAATGCCTTTGCTTCCAGTGCATCATCACAACCTTGTTTCTTACTCTTATCTCTCCTTTAAGTCTTTCCAACTCATCTGTGCCTCTTATCAATTCAAGGTCCAAATGGCTCCTGGGAATGTCCTCTTTAAACCCCCAGTCAGGTCGGGTCAGTCCTCCTCTAAGATTTCCTTCTGCTTCCTTGCTTACACCTTCTTTGGAAGGTTGAGGATTTCCTTCTGCTCCTTTGGTACATCTTCCAAAGAGCAGTCTGCCTCGGCCTTTAGCATATTCTGTGGTTTTCCTTCATTTTCTTCAGAAGACTTTTGCATGTTGAGTAGTTTTCTGTTATTTCTTTTGAACAAATTAATCCTGCAGAGATCCAGGGGATTTTCCTCCTTCATCCCTCACTTGATTTGTGTTGTGCACAAAAGAGCAAGAGTCCTGAAAGCATCCAGGGCACTTTTCTTTCTCCAAAAATATGGAGCTCAAGAATGTATTGTTTTAACCCATGATCTAAAAGACATTTAATGGAATTAGAATAGACCTTACTTTTAAGAACTTTATTTCACAGCAACCTCTCAAAAGTATCTTGGCTTCCGTATATCAGAATAATGGCTTAAAATGCTGTCCCTTCGTTCTCAATATTAGTAACTACCTAGTGGATTTTATGGTTGATATGCGTTAAACTCTTCAACATATTTCTCCTCTACTCACCCTCCCATTGCTGTATATTTCACATTTTTATTAAAATGGTTCTCATTTATGTTTACCATGATATGAATATAGTTTACTATAAACCCAAGAGAATCCTTCTATTAAATGTATTTACTTGAACATCTTTTATTTTATCTAGAATTATCAATTGCTTTGTTCATTCATTTGCTTAAATTTCCATGCCCCAATCATTTCTTCCCTACATGATGCACCATTATACCTATCAGAAAACTATCAGTATTATTGCTCCTGGGTTCATTGCTTGGGATTCCTGCTTCATCACTCTTCCTGGGATTTCCATTGGCAACCATCCTGGGAATTCCCTTTATTGTTTTTATATGCTGCCTGGATTCTCTCTCTCTCTTTGGAATAGCTCTTTGTAATTGTGGAGGTCAATAACTTTCTGAGAAGAATCCATACAACAGTCACTTTTTTTTAAACTTTTTTTTGGTGGGGGGAGGGAGCATATTCATATTTGGAGATGTTTTTGTCTGTAGTAACTTTTTTTCCCCCTAAAGTTCTTGAGTTTATTAATTTTCCACAGATTTCTTTGTTCTTCTCTGTGGAATTGTTTTAACTTGAGAGTGGACGTCCAGGACTGGTCTCTAAATTTATCTTTGCATTGCCCTTTTCTTCATGTTCTGATTCCTAAGAAAATTTTCTCACCTATATTTCTCAACACTTAAATTAAATAGTTTTGAGGAGGCATTTGCCTGCTTTTGTGGCTCTAGAAGTAAATTGAGCAAGGGGTCTGATAGTTCAATAGTTCATATATAGGATTTTATTTAACTTTGCTATTTTTATCTCATTCTCACCATTTTTCTGGAGTTTTGGGGTCCATACCTCTCAGATTTCTCATGAGAACAAACCTTGGGTCTCCTTCCTGAGGCAGTGACAGCTTGACTGTGCATGGTGGTGAATATGATCTAGGGGTCCAAATACTGTATTCAGATAGTAAATCATTCTCTCTCTTTCAGCTCCTTTCTCAGCTCCTTATATTCCTTGCTGCCTCCCCACCCCTGCCCCCATCACTTTATCATCTGGAATTTGTGAAGTGTTCTTCGGAATAAATTGACACTTCAGGTTGTTTCGTGTAGCTTCCTCGATTCTGAAGTTTTTATATGTTTTAATCTTTGTCACTTAAGTGACAAAAGGGAGAAGAGATACATGTTTTGGCCAATTCATTTTTAAACAGAAGTTTAATGTTGTATCATAAAGCCCTCACATGGATAAGGAATGGAAAGCTTGAAATCAAACAACACCCTCTACGACACTTCTACTGGTTTGTGATGAAAATCCAGAGGCAGGAAAATCATACTGTTTCAGAAATCATGAAAATCTGAACTATGGCAGTGATAGAACTGGGTTGGAAGACTGTGAGTGTGAGAGGGGTTTAGGAGATGGTTCAACCAAATTTAGTGACTAGCTGAATTTGGGGGTGAATGGAATGAATGGAATAGAAAGTTGAGGATGACTTCAAGGCTTTGACTTCATGACTGGATGGAAGCCATTACCATCCTTTACACAAAGAGATTGTGGGAGTAAGATTAGCAGAACAATAGGTTAGTTCTGTTTTTAAACTTACTGAATTGGAGATGCCTGGATCTCACCCAAGTATAGATGGTCACCAGGTAGATACTTTGTTTTGAAATGCAATGACTGCAGTAGGTACTAGAGTCATCCTTCATGGTGTAGTTGTAATGAGCTATAATAATTCTATTTGTTGATATAGCAGTATTTTCAGATACCTTGACTCAGCAGATATAAGTAATGTAGTGAATCCATTTCAGAAGCATTTGACTTCACTTGAAATGAGAAAGAATTATAAGACCTCTGAGATTCATGTTTATAGTATTAGGCGATGATATATAGAGAGCAGGATCTGAAGCCTAGAATTTGGATTTGTCAGAGTTGATAATTTCCTTTCTTATAAAAATGAATTATTGGTCTTCCAGTCATCTGGAAGTGAATAAATATTAAAACAAGAACTTGAAGTACCCCTAAGGACCACCTAAATTCTTCTAACCCTTAAAAAATACATCAAGTACAAATATTTTCAGATTTGCTGCAGAAGTATTGTAGATTTGAAAGCTTAACAGAATGGCTTGTGATGGACTTGCTTAGAATAAAAGTAGCATGTAAACATCGTGTCACACACATTCTTTTTCTCTTATTTTCTTTAATTTTAGCAGAGAAGTCATCCTTTAGCCTTTCAAATAAAGCTAATCCTTTCTGTCTTATAGGCTTCATATTTTTTTACCCAACAAATTTCTTTTTTTCAGTCATTCCTTTCTTCCATCCATCCTCTGAATAGACATTTTATAGATGACTTCTATATGACTCAGTGTTAGGCTGGCCAGAATGTCAAATTAGCCTGCGTATTGGTGGTTTGCATCCCTCTTGGGAGCTTTCCCAATCTGTAATTGGCCCCTGTCCTCAGGGCAGGTAGAGACTAAAGAAACAGGCAGGCCATTCCAGGTTGGTAGGTGGGAGTTTGAATAAGCAAAGGGAACTTCCATATGAGGCTTGTCTTGTGTGGCAGCAAGGCAAATGGATCCCCACATCCACCCTCCTATTCTTAAAAGTTTATAAAGAGACCCTAAAACTTTGCTCCATCATGTATACTGTGCAGGTGTTTTTAACACCACATCACCATCTCAAGGTTATGACCTTGGAGCAGCCTCTGGGAGCAGGAAAGGTAAGTGGAACCCACATTCTAAGGACAGGGAAGAGGGTGAGGAGCCTCCAAATGCCCTGGTCCAGCTCCCAGGTCAGGCTCATTCATGTCTTTTTGATGATATTCCCCAACATGTGTTTAATAGCCATTAGACAGCAGTGCAAGTTGAATCAAGGGTGGTCCTAACGGTAGCAGTTAGGCAAGACAGAAGAGACAGAAAAAGCACTCTCCTTGATTTTTTTTTTCGCTCATATATGTTCCTATACTATATAATGAAAGATACTTTTAGAAGGATGTTGCATTCCTGGAAAAATTCTCCAAAGTAGCTCACAGGTTAGTATACAGTAGACATCAATTGACCATGTTGAAATTAAATATATTTTTTGAAAAATATCAGAAAATTAGCCAATATATCACTAAAATACCTATTTTCATTGACATAAAAAGAAAAGTGTGACTAATATTTTTGATTGTTTTATTTTAAATATTTCCCATATCACAATTAAATGCCTAAGTCATGGTCTGATTTTTCTGATTTTTTTTCAAAGATTTATTTGTTTTATAGAGAGAAGGAGGGGGGAGAGAGAGAGAGAGAGAGAGAGAGAGAGAGAATGAGTGGGGGTAGGGGCAGAATCTCAAGCAGAATTCCCGCTTAAGCACGGAGCCCAATGCGGGTCACCATCCCACAACCCTGAGATCATGATCTGAGCTAAAATCAAGAGTTGGACGCTTAACCTACTGAGCCACCCAGGTGCCCCTGATTTTTTTATTTTTATTTTTAAATATACCAGTAATTGAACAGAATAAGACTGAAAATAAGGACTACCTGTTACAAGGGTAGGGGAAAGGTTATAACAAAAGAGAACTTGTATTTTAAATGATAATCATTCAACTATCAGTATAAACCTTTCCAAGCCAGTTTAACCTAGTGTCTGACAAAGTTGTATTGTTTGATATATATAAGTATGTACCAGACATGGAGTTAAAAATGTAGAATTGGTTATAAAGATGATCACCTGTTTCCCATTTTTTGAAGGAGCTCACAATCTGCAGAGAGGCAGTAAAATAAGGCAGTCTTTAAAATTTATGGTATTAATCCAACTTTGGAACCCAACTGAGAACTGGAGGAGAATTGGCTTTCAATGACGCTGCTTTCCTACAGAATGAGAACGAAGCTATTAGTTTAAAAGGTATTCGAGTGATATACAACACGTACGGGAAGTAATTTTCTCTCAAACTTTTATATTAAATAGCATTATGCCCATTACTTTCAGATGGTTTTGCTGTCTACTTTTAAGGAAACATGAGACTATATTAGATCATATCTTAAGCCCTCTTTATTTTCATTCTAGGATTATATAAAAAGAGCAAAGCATCATTTAAAATGAGACTTCTCATTAGAAGATTTGAGTCTTGAGGGAATTTTTAATACAAAGTTACTGAGAACTGGTACAAGCAAAAGAAAAAAATGATGGTTTCTGTCACTGTTTGTGTGGTACCACACCTTGTAAAACAGTAAAACACGCTTCAGAGAGAGTTTTTCAGGCATGTTTTGTTTTTGGTTCTGTAGCAAATTTTTGAAGATAACGGTTTGACAATAGTTTTTCTGTTATTTCTACCATAAATGTATTTGAGTAAACCCTTTAACTTAAAATCTCAATGTAGGTGAAGAAAAAATTATCCAGTATGTAGTAGATTTGATATCAAGTCTCAAATTATACCACATTTCCTCCCCCACCTCACCACAGAATGTAGATTTACCTCCAAAACTAGGTAAGAATTATCGTAATCAAAGGAAAGGGACTTGTCTTTCACTTAGTTGTAACTTGATGTTTTCTCTCCATTTCTATTATTTTGACTGAAAACTAGCAGCAGTAGGTTAAAGAGGTAAAAATACACAGTCAGCTGGATTTTTCTCCAGAGGTTAACTTAGTGATTACAGGAGAATGAGTCTGCTATGGGGAACACTACAGATTCAAGCAACTCTGTAGACAGAGGCACTCCTCAGCAAATTCAGAAGAGGGAGCATTCCATGTGGCTGTTCGATACTGGGGTGGTTTGCTTTTATACATTCGGCTGGGAGGAAATCTGATATACGGAATAAGAGAACCTGGAATATGGGTGCAGGCTTCCAGTTCATTTACCTAGAGTGTGATTCCTGTCCTCTCCACCTGTTTGTGGGGATACCCCACCCACTTTTTCTATCTTTTGCACCCCTGGGTTGACAGATGTTTCCTAAGATTAGAAATCTTTTCCATGTGTGGCTGTCTCAGCCTCCAGTAAAGGTTTACAGAACTGATAGAGAAAAATATCAAGTTCCTTGTTAGTGGAGGCAAAATTTTTACAAACTATATTTTCTGACTAATAGAAATAATTTTGTTTTTAATCTTCAGAATAATCCATACACCATTAGCTCTGTGTGTACAGGCACTCCTTGATAAGAGGTAGAATCATGAAAGAGTGTGGATTGTAAGTTGCAGGGGTGTGGATGGAGATATTATGGGTGAATAATCCTTCTCCTCCTGCCAAATCTGTTCAGACAGATTGTGAAAAACATTCGCTATCAGAGTCCCTCTGCTTTGTGGCTGCACCATCTTCCTTAGGCATTAGCAGTCAAGAAGAGGTCTATTCTAAACATCCTCTGTAAGTATGGTTGCAGGTCTTCTGTTTGAAGTAGAAATATTAATAGATAATTCTGAATCTGGGAAATTCTGCAAGAGACAAACAGTACTTTACAAAATTCTATACCAGGAGGGGTAGGAGAAAATGTCATTATTCTGTTTGTTAGGTCGAATGAAATCTGAATGCAAAATCAGCCTCTGTGTTTTCAGTGTATTTCCTGAGAAGTGAAATTGCTGTCCATGTTTTGAAGACTCACAGTGAAGAGATTACAAGAATAAAAT